>NW_017307662.1:134783-140744 GCF_000935625.1 Nanorana parkeri | reverse complement strand
AAACCCCCCCCCCCCCAAAAAAAAACACGCTTGTACAACTACCTTACCTTATTATCATGGGGAAAAAACACAAATAGTACGGACAGCGCTCTCGGATTGAACCTGGAGAAGTGAATTGTGTAGCCCTAACTAGCATGCAGCCCTGGAAAACAGGAGGAGTGCCTGTAAATGTGGAAACCAAAACGAAAAACACGAGGGCGCAAAGCTAAGTCAGCTGACTGACTGGACCAAACACATCAAAGAAGGTGACAGAAAAAAAGGGAATATATATATATATATATACATATACAGTCACACGCACAATCCACTTACTTGTGTGGGTCTAAGGACCAGATGCGAACCGGCCTGTGAGGAGGATCGGGATGTCCAAGATGTATGTTTAATGGAGGTTCAGTGAAGGATGATTGCAGTAGAGGTTGATGTGTTGCCTGAGGCTGCTCGTCCCAAAGGGGGGAGAGAGAGAGAGAGGGAGAGGAGGAAGGTGGATGGGGGGCAGATGTCGGAACAAAGGTTTGGTCCGTCTCCCTGCTGCTGCAATGCGAGGTTTGAGCGATGTGCAAGAATGGGGTCTGGCTGTGCTGCTGTGGCCGCAGCTGTGGATGGTGCGGCCCGGTCTGTGTATGGACCAATGCTTAGCGGTGTGCTCGAGCCGTAATAGCGGCAATAGAAGGGAGCCGGCAGGGAAGCTTGCAGGGTGGCAAATGGTGAGGTCAGTGACTGTCGTGGGTGGAAGGTCGGGAGCAAAGCGTTTCGAGGAATGACACCTCTTTCTCAAGCTCAAAAAGAACCGTACGGTGGCGGGAATCCGCCGATTCAAATGTGACAGCTGGGCGGGGCTTAGGGCAGTAGGCGGCGGAGCCGCGAATAGAAGCTGTCATGCCTCGGCATGTGTGTAAACGTTCAGTATATGCTTGGAATACACTGAACGGGTTGGACAGTTTGGGGAACCATGAAAAAGCAGTTAGGGGAACAAAAAAAAAAAAGAAAAAAAACAATATTCTGTTGCTGTGAGGAAGAGACATGGACTTGAAAATCATGGGTGATTCTTTCCAAAAGGCATTAAAAGTATCATGAAAGACGAACAATTCGAAATTAGATGTTTAATTGTACGTGATATTAAGAGTAGACGGGCCATTTATTAAAAGGATTGGTAAAGTATGTGTATTGTGCTGAATCTCTAATTGGGCATGGTATTTTTATTATTAGAATCTGGAAATGAGGCTGCTGAACGGGAGCATTTATTACGGGTGGTCCGTTTAGGGAGCCAATAAAACATTTTTTATTTGTAATATTTAATAACAAAAGGAATTGGTAAGAAGTGAAATTTAAGAAGATAAAATTGGAAGTAAAAATGGAACATAAGAAATGGGTCATAAAAAATGAATCAAAATGAATAAAAATAGAACATAAAAAAGCGAGAACGCGCAGGTCGTCTAGTTTTTATAGGGGCATGTTGCTACATGAAACTAAGACTGGTATTATGCACTCAAGTATGACCTGTGCTCACGGAGGGGGACACGGGGTGTGTGGGGGACCGATTGGTCCATATGACCAGAGTCCTGAGTGGGCATCATTTATAAAATAGTCAACATTTCTAGTTCCTCGTTTAATCCTGTTGGAACAAGGGTATTAAGTTTATAGATCCAAAAGGTTTCTTGTCTGCAAAGCTTTTGGAAACGCTCAGCTGGGGAGAAGTGGTCGGGAATGTGTTCTATAGCGAAAACACGTAAATCCTGAATGCGCTTGCCGTGTTTTATGGAGAAATGTCTGGGGACACTATGATCACAGTTGCCGTCAGCGATGAAGCGTCTCTGGTCTCCTATCTCTTTCTTAGCGGATGGATGGTGCGGCCAATGTATAGTAGATTACATGGGCATTTTAGGCCGTATACTACATGGTCGTGTGAGCATGTAATAAACTGTTTAATGCAATATCTGTTGTCTAGGTGATCGGTGAAGGATGATTGACCATGGGTAATAAACTGACATGTAAGGCAGCGGGATTGTTTGCATTGATAGATCCCCACTCTATTATCAAATTTCTGGTGTGGTGTATCTCTGGTGACCCCAGTCAGTATCCTTTTTTTCTGTCACCTTCTTTGATATGTTTGGTCCAGTCAGTCAGCTGACTTAGCTTTGCACCCTCGTGTTTTTCGTTTTGTTCTTTTTTTTTGATTATCATGGGAGGTGATGAAAGACTGAGGATCACTTGAGGATGATAATGAGGTAAGTATAAATGTGTGGAGGGAGGGTCTCTTTCATTCTAGGGCCCCAGAGAAAAAAGGAAACGTGTATTTTGTTTAAAAGTACATTTATTCTTTAAGGTAACACAATCACTAATTTAAAGAGCCACTGACATCTTGCCAATGAGGAGCACGCTAGGCCCAAACACATAAAAGAGAGAATAAGGTCACTGGTACCCACAGTTGGTGACACCTCAGATTTCAATGCAACTGCAAAAGAGGAAAGAGCTGCGAGGAATTGCTCCTTTCATAATCCAACGTCAAAGGGACTGTATTATGTGACATAGTGCCTCTTACAATGCTGGTTAGCGAAAGGAAAACAACACATCTCCTATCATTGGTGGTCAGTGGGTAGAAATGTCCAGCATCATTAATCAGTGAGATGAAAAATGCCCCACGTCATTGATCAGGAGAAAAAAATGCCCGGCTGTTGGTGATCAGTATGAGAAAAAATGCATGGCATGAAAGAAAAAAAAAACTGCAATTATTTGTCAGTGAAAGAAAAAAATCCTGCCGTTGTGAATTAGTGGAATATAAAACATTTCTGGTACCATTGGTCGGTGGAAGAAAAAATGCCTCATTGTCAGTGTATGGGAAAAGTTACCCAGCTTTATTGGGAGGAAAAATTGCTTTGATGACAGTAGTCAGAAAAATGGTATAGCATCAGTGTTCAATGGTTGTAAAAAAATAACCCGGAGTTAATTGACCTGGCATGAAAAAAAAAGAATTGGCATCTGTACTGTAACCTGTAACAGGCCGCTCAGGTCTGAGGCCTGTAATACCAGCACTAGGAGCTGGAAGGAGCTTTCCAGCACCTGGAGTGGAAACTTAGGAAGCAGCAAAACTGGCGGCAGCTGCTGGATGGACGAGCAGCCCCAACAAACTACAGAGGCTCTGGTCACATCTGCTGTCTAGCCAAGTCTTCCATTCATCCCTGGAGCCCTGACCAAGCTTGCCTGCTGCCCAGCCCCATAGTGGCCAAATGGGCTGCTATGGCAGTAGTTTTGCCGCTGCATAACACATACATTTCATTAAGAAGAAGCACATCTACCCCATGTTTCAAGAGTTGCTGTACGATGTCATATATTCATCAGCATTCATGTATAGTTTGCAGTATTATATTATATATTAGTAAGAGAAGCAGTAATGGAATAAAAAAAAATGGATGATTAATCCATCTTTGATGGGTTTCAACATGCCTGGGTAGAAATAACTGCAAATAATTAGCTGTCACTTATTGTAGGTGGAAGTACATTTAACGACAGTCAAATACAGAATGTTCAATATGAACTGTTCTACATTCCAACAGAAGAGATGGAAAAAGTGCCAGAGAAATAATTGCCTGAAGGTGGAATAATTTGCTTATTTTAAGTACACTCAATTTAGAAGGACTGAATAATTCAAAGGTGCCTTGGTACCTTCTGAACTATGATGTAATTTATTAACTCCTGGTAGAACAAAGCTTAAATATTTATCTAGTGTAATGACAAAGGACAAGAGGAGTTTTCTCTGTTTTAGACTCAAGTCAGACCTATTAACCTAATATACCTGCTCCAGACTGTGCCTTAAAATCACAGCAAGACTTTTAGATGAAATCTTGCTGCACCATCTAGTGGGAATGAATGGCCTGAATTAAGAGTCAAACAAGCTTCTTTTTCATCAAGATATCAGGACTATGTGAGCAATTGCAGCTCTGCTGGGCAACAGAGCATTTTAGGATGGAAATTTAATAACCAAAAAAACAACATAAAAATAAATAGACAAATGGAAACAATGATAGATTTTTTTAGATCTATATTATTCTATTTGCTGTAGGGGTAAGATAACTTTAATGGAGCCATTTTTGTGTTTGATCACTGGAAAATCAGTTAATGCCAACAGAGAACTATTGATTTCCCAAGCCATCATAGCTGCAAATCGGCATCAGTCAGTGCAAAGGAAAGTCTGTAGTACTCATCATGCCTGCGAACACATACGTGAATTGTCAAATGACCACGGATGAAATTGACTTTCCAGAGATCAATGTTTAAAAATAGAAAGTACTTAGGATGGAGAGTGTCAGAAGTTTCAGTTTCCACAGTACTAACTCATTAACCTTGCAATTTGCATGCACTTTTTAAATTAATTGTAATGTATACACAGTCACATAGTGTGTGTCCAATCCTAGAAAAAATACCAAGGAAAGTGATTCCCATTATATCAGCATAGTAACAGCTAATGCTTAAATTATTATCCTAGTTATTGTAGCAGCTGGCTTCAAAACATATTACAGTATACTGCAGATTGATTTGCAGTATATATTCTACATCATGTCCCTCTATTTTTATTTCAGTATATACAGTTGCCAGGCCTAGTAATGTTGCCCTACTGGTGTCAAAAAGGCAAGGTGACCAATATGGAATTCAGAAGTAAGTCTGTCCAAACCAGGACTTAGTAGGATGTTTTTAGGACCCAACTCCCTTGTCAATGAGTATGGAATACTTTAAAGGTTAGCAGTAATTTTTAGGGAGCATTGGCTACCTGGCTCCTAGGATTTGTCCAGCCCTGTAATAGAGAGTGGAAGAGCAGGGTGCCCTAAACAGGAGGACTACACTGGAAACAATAGTAAGAGGGACACGTTTTCTAACCTGTCTCATTGACTGCTCCTCATAAAGGCAGCTGACCAACTGGGCTGGAGGTCTGGAGATTTATCGTCTATGAGGTGTATAAATCCAAAGCAGATATGAAATGCTCGATCCTATAACAGGGAGGGAAAAGCTTTCAGCCAGGATGCAATGTTTTGCTAATTGTCCATGGTTAGGCGTATTGTTTCCTTTCTGCTATGAGTGTGTCTGCCCATCACACACACAATATGAATTCACATGCATATGTGAATGCTGAGTGGAAGAATGATTGGTTGTATTGTTTTCTAACATCTGGTTGCCCTTGAATGTCTATGATCAATTTAACCTTCAGAGCATTTTTGTTTCACAATTTAAACAATACGTGCATCTTTGAGAAAAAATCAGGGAGCAAAATAGGAAAATGTTATATAAGCCTGCAGTAAAAATGTATACATTATTTGCTGGGAAACTTATTTTTCTAGTACTTGCCTGTATGCATTCTGTCATTTATTTATATGATCTCACTCTACATTGCAATGCTCATGTCCACCATTTAAGGGTCTGTTAATAAAGCAAGAGTATAACCTTACAACGGCCAATTAAAAAAGCACCCCCCTTTTTCAAAGCACAGTGGTGTACTTCACAAATGCATATTGTGTGCATTGGACTTGCTTCTGGACTTTGAAGCAAGCAGAGCCTAATTAAATTAATGGCAAAACAAACAAAACCTGGAATCATGTGACCAGCCCCTTCAATTGCAGAACAGAGAGTTCTATTTGCTGTGTTCCGCAAAAATCTATGACACCAAAATCTTCACACCTTGGCTTGCATCCTATGAATAGGCCGTAATATGCAGGCCCTTGCATCGGGTATCTTTGTGGTGTATAGCAGGGAGCAGATAGTGGTATTCGCTCTCCATTATATATATATATATATATATATATATATACTGTATATATACACACACACACACACACTACTATACTGCCAAAAGTATTGGGACGCCCCTCCAAATCATTGGATTCAGGTGTTCCGTGACATTTCCTCGCTACTAAATATTCTGCGGTCACCTGTTAGTGGTATTATAACAAAGTGGAAGCAACTGGGAACAACAGC
>NW_017307662.1:123574-133820 GCF_000935625.1 Nanorana parkeri | reverse complement strand
TATATATATACCCTCTTTAATTTCCAGTTGAAAAATGGATGCTTGTAGTGACTTCAATTAAATCTACGTAGTCCAACTGTCTCCCTTCTTTCAATAGGCTTTCCATAGGCATGATTCACAACCTTTAACTCAAGGATAATGATCTTTCTTTTCAGCCATGTGACTGTCATTTTCAAATCTCACATAACGCGCAGAAAAGCCCCGTGTGCATGTACTCTTATCCTGGCATGTCAGTTTGTGAATCTAACCTCACATCATTTAAACAATGTACAGGATGTATTAAGGTTAATAGCTTAAAAGAACACATTATCCAGAAGGTACGCTAATACATTATATAAATTCACAACTCCAAGCAATTTTTTTTATTAATATGAGCCACCATGCAGGCTAAAAAACTTAACCTATGCTGCAATACTCACCCATATTCCAGCGCTATCTCCTGCAGTACTTCTATTCTGCTATAAGATAGTCTCAGTCTTCCAAACTGAATGATGCCCAGTGCCATTCAACCCAGAAGACTGAGGACACACTATAAATGAATGGGCATCATGGCCCCATCCCATTAACAATTCAGTTTTAATCTCTGTATTAGCAGAGGAATGCCCCAAGCTGAAGAAGAGGCAAAAAGAACCAGTGCCTCACCAAACAAACCCGAGGACAGATTCAATCTTTTTGAAAAGAATTCCCTTGCAGTGAGCCCCTCAGTCACCGCATAGGTTAACTACTTGATCTACTTGAGTCTAGGGGTGAAAGACTACGCTGTAATACTTGAATACAAAGTTGGTTGAACCACCAAAGAATTATGAACACCGCACCCCTATATAATTACATAAACAACAAAGGAAATACCATGGGGCTTTCAAGGTGTTTATATACGGATGGTACAGGATAGACTTAAACGCAAATTAAGCCTTATCAGTAATTAAGTTATTTAAACAGAATGTTTATTAAAATTACATGATTATATGAAATATAAATAAGATCAGGTAAAAAACAGATTCCAGAAACAATCCTATCCCAAGGCATGACACCCCCCTGGATCACATATGCACATTTCCTCATATTCTATCAAGAAGTTGCTAAACTTAATCAATGTCCATAATTAATTCTTGCAATAATATTCCACTTTACTTTATGCTTATCATAAGTGCCGTGAATCCAGCCTTCGACTAATTTCGCCAAGCGGCTTCTTCAGGAAGTTTTGGGAGATCGTTTATGACATTTCTCTATTAATCAAACATAAATTAATATAACCTAGTAAAGATACATGATAGAGACATCTAGTTCTAATATAATATAGTAAAATAAATACCAATTATTCTGGCAAGTGGTGGCATCTGTCCACTGATCCGGAGACTAGCCCCTGTATAGGCAGACCCTTACATTACACAGTTGTTGTCAATCTAATAGACATGTGCAATTTGTTTTGTTCCCAATCAAAATTTGTAAAAAAATTCCAAAATTCGGATATTCGGACATCCGAATTTCCGAATTCCAATGCATCTGAATGTGTCCGAATCCAACTTTCCGAATTGCATTCTGGAGCTCACGAATGCCATTTGGGTCTGGGAGCCTCAGCTTCAGTTTTATGTATATATGGCTCCGAATGTTGCCGCAACGAATATTTGTTCGTACTACAGAATACTAATTATGTATACATAATACTAAAGCTGATGCTCCAAGACCCGAATGGAGTCCGAATTTCCGAATAGCATTCGGGTCTAGAAGCCTCAGCTTTAATATTATGTATGTTTATGGCTCCCAGACCCTTGTTGCTTTCTGGAGCTCCCTAATGGTATTCTGAAATTCTGACTCTCGTATGCTATTCATGCCTAGGAGCTTCAGCTTTAGTATTAATATCTGTATATGGTTTTCTGTGGTAGTCACAAAGAATATTCGCTCGTAAACTCATCTGAAACTAACGAAAATGTGGATTTCGTAAGAATCCGAAAACCCGAACTGATTTAAATTTCGGACCCATAAGTGATACACATTGATTGATTATTTTTCTTGCAACTTAATTAAAAAAAAATCCACTTTAAGGAACTTAAAGTGATATTAAAGGAAAACATTTTTTTCATTTCTCCTTTAACCTTCCCGGCGGTAGGATTATTTTTTTTTCTTTCCTTTTTTGCTCTATCTGTTTTTCGTTTTTTTTTTAAACTTTTAAACTTCCCGCTGGTTCTGCCCCCCTGCGACGCGGATGCTTGCAAGGGACAGAACCCGGAAGATGGATGCCGGCATCGGCCGGAGGACTCAGCGGGGATCGCGGACAAGGTAAGAGACGCAACGCTGTATTCCCGAGTCTGGCTCGGGGTTACTGCTTATGGTACAGAAAATTAACCCCGAGCCAGACTCGGCAATACCGCCTGGTATTTTTTTTAAACTATTGTTTTTAAAAAAAAGAAGTTCTTCATTCCTCATTTTCTAGTGGGTCCCCACCATGCTCTTTCCCCCACCCCCTGCATGGGTGCCACCATTGTTCTTGTTAGGATAGAGGTGTGGGCCCGATATGATGAGGAGGACCTCCCTTGCAACCCCGTCTGATGACCACTGGGGTGGAGACATTGTGCTCAGGCAGGGGGTGCACGGGTGCCGGATCACGGTTTCCAGGTGTCTGCAGCAGGTGATAGTGGAGCAGAGTTGCAGAGGTAGTGGAGACAAGCCGGGTCAATATTGGGCGGACAGCGAAGTACCAGACAGGATCCAGAGAATGGTCAAGAGACAAGCCGGGTCGGTATCAGGCGGACAGCACAGTACAGAGGGATAATCCAAGGGGAAACGTCAACAAGGAAGCCAGGTATTTGGGGTAAACAGGAGTACACAGGAGCAGATCACAGATGACTGGTGCTGACTAGCAATCACTCAGCAATGAATCCCAGTCCTGTGGCGCTTTAAATAGGCTGACGAGCCACCCGGACCAGGACCCGACAGTTCTAATGGAAGCACTCGTCCCCGCAGCGGCTGTGTGCATCCATAGACACGCCCCTTCCTTCTTTGATTGATGGCAGATTGATGGCTCCTCTGCCATCAGTATCCTCCCAAGCAACCCAGGAGTTCGGGGTATGGAAGATCGCTTCAGGACCGGCGGCGGGGACCAGCACAGCTGAGAGGTAAGTGTGGGGGAGATTGGGGGGGACTGGGGTAAAAAAAAAGGTGCTGGGCTGTTTTTACCCTAATGCAGAGAATGCATTAAGGTTAAAAAACGCACAGACCTCAATTTCCTTTTTAGCATACCGCAGTACCCGACTCATGTTTGCAGGTGTATGTGGGGGTCAGGGGACATTAACTTTTTAAATTTTTTTGTGTGACTTTAACTTTTTTTGTGATTTTAACTTTTTTGTGACTTTAACTTTTTTACACTCAATGTTATTGTTATCACATAGGGGCTAAGAATCCCCCTATGTGATATCACATTACAGTGACAGGTCCTATTTATGGTGACATCAGGGCTCTGCCAGACCCTTAATGTCACCTAGGGACCTGCTTCACCAGTTTCCCTCTGGCTTCTGTAGCCAGAGAATAACAGCTGAATGCGGAAGTGATGTAATAAACACCACTTCCACATTTACAACACCAGAGAGGAGATCAGAGGGAGATTGTGCACTGATCTTCCTCCAATCTCCTTGCACAGAGCCACAGTGCTGGTCCCGGGCCCGCATGGAGCACAGGGAGCCCGGGATCGGCGTAGGAGGGCGGGTGCACGAAGCCACAACATACAAGTGATCGGGCGGCTCTGCAGTCACTGGACCGCTTTTATGTAAACAGCCATCGCTGGCTGTTTTAAATTTGGACAGTTTCCCGTGGGTACAAGGATGTTTTAAAATGCCCACCGGGATCTAGAAGGCGCCCGTCTGGCCGTTTATGTATGGCCGGTCGCTGGCAAGTAGTTAGTCACCCTGTCACACAGGCTTCCACTTAACGCCCATTTCCACCTTGATTCTACCATAATTGGCGTTTATTGTGGTAATGTAGAGGTACAGTGATGATAAACATGTGTGTGTGCATTTTCATGACTCACATTGCTGGCTTTTTAGTGGGCCTGAGTTCTACAAATTCAAAAGTCTCTCCACAGGAAACTCAGTATGATACTGGGGTATGATTGTCTTGTACAGGCTGTAAATCAGCTGACCCCTTCCCTGTGAGTCATCGTAACAAGATCACTGCAGGTCTGGTAGGAACGTAAGGAGGGACCCCCGATGTAAAAAAAGATAATACGAGACCCTTTAGGTCTGGTAGGAATTTTAAGGGTACATAACTTCTGTGAATGGCCAATGAGTCTACAGCTCATTTCACTTCAGTTCAGTTATTCATTCAGCTGCCTTTGGCAGTTTAGTGAAAAAAACCCTAAATCTTTTAAACATCAAGGAACAGCATCCATTGTAATGTATTTAATCAGCATTTGAAATCGCATAAAAACCTTTTAACATTAATATCAGTTAGGTCTACTTGAACTAGGAAATTCTGCAAACCCTATTCCAACAATGCTTTAAACTTCAAGGCTTGACTCTTGAAAACATCATTCTTTTCTTATTACTTGTTAAAAAATACAGACTTTTCCTACGCATATATCCTGTCAAAAGCACAATAAATGTATTGCATCTTAATGCTACATAGCCAACACTTTCCTTAACAATTTTTTTTTATTAATGCCTCCGTCGATGCTGCCCACTATGGGAAACTATGTCAAATCTGTTTTCTTTACGGCAGATGAATAGAGAGATAAAAGTATATAATTTGTAGGAACAGAAGATTTGCACTGTTTTTGTATAAAACCTTTGCTTTGATGGAATCCATCGCTTCTCTGAGAATAAAAATAGGATATAATGGGTTGAATAATACAAGAAAAATGATTTTTTTAGTACAGAACTTTTCATGTGTATGGCTTTGTTCAAAACTTTTTTTTATTTGAAAAAAATGCAATTCTAGCTAGCAACAATGCACTGGAATGGGCCTGAAATCTTTAACAGCAAGAGACCTATGGCGCTATCACTTGGATAATGATTCAACTTTGTTACATTATGGACACAGTAAATTTTCTCATTCTGCTGTAATTTAACACCTTAGGCAACGGCAACTGTGGTATGTGTTTTGTCAAAATGATTATATATAGTAATAGAGACTGTAATAATGTACATAAAGACCATTCGTTCTGAGAAAAAGTGCATTGGCAAATTGTTGATTCATGTAGGAACAACAGATAATACAAAAGATTTCAATTTCTTGCGCTGCTTGAATTATCATCTTCACGGTTTCTATTAGCTTGCCAGAGGCAGATCAAGCATTTCTCTTGTGATATCCTTCATTATGTGTTTTCCAAGAAAACGCAGAAAAGAGAATTTGTGGACAGATTGAACGCTTGCCAAACAATCAGCCTCGCTATTTTAGAAGTGTAAGTTTTTTATCCCCCCCCCCAAAAAAATGGTCTGATTGTTTCCAAAAACGTTGCATGAGTTCTGTGCATTGCCGGCAAGACTACGAAAGCTGACCATACATGTTACATTCAGCTTTAGGTTTACCAAAAGAATGTAATATGAGAACCTGCCTAAACTCTTCAATTAATATGTATCCACCCAAGCAGGCTCTTGCACTGTATAGTTGTTGGTAGATCCAAAGAAGATTGTACAATCAGATCAATGTGTGGTGAGCTTTAGATCTGCTAATAGTTATATAGTACAATGGCTTGTCCCAATGGATACCAGTTGATTACATTGTATAGGTAGACCCTTACATTACACAGTTGTTGTCAATCTAATAGACATGTGCATTTCGTTTTGTTCCGAATCAAAATTTGTACAAAAATTGGCTCCCAATGTTGCCGCAACAAATATTTTGTCGTACTACAGAATACTAATTATGTATACATAATACTAAAGCTGATGCTCCAAGACCCGAATGGAGTCCGAATTTCCGAATGCCATTCGGGCCTAGAAGCCTCAGCTTTCATATTATGTATGTTTATGGCTCCCAGACCCTTGTTGCTTTCTGGAGCTCCCGAACGGTATTCGGAAATTCCGGCTCCCGAATGCTATCGGTGTCTAAGAGCTTCAGCTTTAGTATTAATATCTGTATATGGTTTTCTGTGGTAGTCGCAAAGAATATTCGCTCGTGAACTCATCTGAAACTAACGAAAATCTGGATTTCGTAAGAATCCGAAAACCTATCTGATTCCATTTGTGGAGTGTTTTTTTTCCTGATTTTACATATTTTTAATATGGGGTGTGGATTTTTCTATTGCAGAGGCAGATGTGGAAAGTGTTAACATCTTTATTTATATTTGAAATAAATATTTCATGCAATTGTTATATATAAGTGCTGCAGCCTTTGTATGCAAGGGTTTCTTTGGCATAGTACAGGGTTGATAAAACAACTGTTCAGTGTGTCATATCACAGATGCCAAGAATGTGCAAAGCTTGGCACATGAGCAGGAAAGCGGCAGATGATTTCCATGTCAAAATACAGAACACACTACAGGATCAAAACTGGAATTGTGAAAAATTATTGATTATTTTTCTTGCAACTTAATAGAAAAAAAAATTCCACTTTAAGGAACTTAATGAGAAGCAACTCTAGATGAAAAGCATGGTTGAAATAAACACAGCAATTAATAAACAATATGGTGACAGAAAGCTCAGGAAAGGCGTGAAGCCAAAAACAAGAAAGTCTTGCATGAAAAATATGGATTACTAAGCAAGATAGTGCCATAGAGAGAAACTGACAAGGTCTCTTCTGACAATGGAGGAAGGCTGGGGGCAATAAGTATGTACATGTCAGAAAAACAGCAGTAAAAGAAAAATAGGGAAAGCATATTGCTTAGGCACATACATGATTTCTACAGTTTGTGTGTAGCACAGTGTTATAATATTATATATTTTTTTTCTACATTTGTTTTCAAGGTGAAAGCAGATGAACAGTTTTCACGGACAACCTTCTTTGTGAACTTTCTTCTTTGAAAGGTCTTTCAATCACGAACTATTGTTGGCTTGATTTGTAACGGTTGGATATATTTTCACTCCCACCTCAATAATGCTAAATGGCAGGGGACCCTGAACACAGTTAATTTGCACAAAAAATTTGATATTCTGTTTTCACAATATAATATAGATAATGAAGTTTAGAAGATTCATATATATCTCCATTACTGCTGAAAATGTTATGCTAAGCAGTATTTAATATAGATGTGCCTAGCTGTGCAACACTTATCATTGTGACATAACTTCAATTAATTTATTCTTGGTAATGGCTTTTTAGCAGAATGTAATAATATTAGACATGAAAGGAACTGTCCTACTTATTATGTTTAGTTTACTTAATCTTTTGAGATTGAATTAACATTTCTATTTCCATTCTGTTGATTAGCTACTCAAAAAATTGTCAAATATAGATTCTGGGTCTCCTTTTTATTATCTGTGTCAGAATGCAATGATGTAGTGTAGGGCCAAAACTGGCACTTGCTTCAAATGTATCTGCATTTAAATTTAGTAAACATATAAATATGAACCCCCTATTTCTTGGCTGTGTAGGGAGGTGGAGCAGGCCACTCAGTGAAGATCTTGGGAAAGTGGAGACAGATAAGTGCAGGGCCAGATGTATACTTTTTTTTACCCCAGGTCAGCTCTTGTAGGCCCCCTACATACATACATCTTTGAATAAAAAAATTAATAAATAATATAAACTCAGTGGATTAGATATTAGGTAGCTGTATACAAAATAGAACCAGTCAATTAAGGGAACCAAAAACACATCCACAGAGAAACATTCAGTACTGTACTAACATACCAGAAACATGTTCATTGAGACAAAAAGTGACACAGCCAGAAACACATGTTGAGACACATACTGTAATGCTGGCTTACATAATATTTAGAATACTGGGGTTGATGCAACTTCAGTATTGAACTTATGCACATCTATCAGCCTTTCCCCGCTAGTTTAACAACAACAACAAAACTTATAATATGACTCACAATTAAAATGAAAATAGCATTCCTAGAATTTAGCATCTTATAATGTGCATTTCAAATACATATTCCCATTGAAAATACATACACTAAATGAACCTGTACTTCAAAATGTTTATTAATAATACTATAACTTTCTTTTTTTTTGATCTATGAAAACACAATCCAATAAAATGGAAGCAATGGTTTTATGCAGCACAGGTAGCTTCATAAAAGTCAATAAAGTGAATAGAGTTACCAGAAGCAAAAAGTAATTCGTCGTTGCAGGAAAAATGGTGATACCGTGCAGATGAAGAACAGCTGTAAAAACTCAGGATGGCTGCTGAACTCCAGCTGGAGAAACCATGCAATAATGTGTAACAAAAAAATATTATTTTTCCTTCAGTTCCTTCTTCTTTTTAATTATTTACTGTTTTGAGTTTTCCGCATCAATCATTTACTGTATATAAGAAAACAGTGAAGAACATAAGATATTAGAAGAACATGATAAACAGAATCCTAAGCAAAGTTATTGGACTGTTTACATTCCGGCCCTTGCAGGTAATGAAAGCTGTGTGTAAGGTGGTTAAGAGAAAATTGGGAACAAATAGAATTATATTACTTCTATTGTAGTGCTACGATTTGAAACATTATTCTCATGCCTTGCTGTCATGTATGCCATAATATCTAATCTCCATGAAAGCTCGAAACTTGGATGGAATAACATTTTTGGATGCCAGGAACTCTGCCACAATGTCCTTTTTTTTAAAATAGCTCTGTGTGTTTCTCTGCTCTGAGCTTATAAATGTAACATTGGTGTATCATAAAGCCATATACAGTAGCAATTGTACTTATATTACCCACATCAGATGATGTCATCAGCTCCATGAAAGCTTCTTCATCTCATCATCACAAAACCTCTTTCTTGAATAATAAAGCAAAGGTAACCTTGTCACCTCCGTGCTGGAAATACAAAGCTGAGCCAGCCAACCAGTCAACAATTGTGCAGAAAAAGACAGTGAAATACCCCCCAATAGAACCAACTGTAAGTATTACATCAAGCACTATTTTTTTCATTGATGGCACCCAGGAAAATTAGGCAAATCTAATTTTGTAAAAATATGATGTATGTGGCAAACAATGACGTAACCATTTCGCTGCCAGAACTTTTTTTGCCCACATGTTATAATCCACATTTTTAGTCCTTAAAATTACTTAAAACCCCCAAGAGTAGGTTATTTTTCTTTTAAATAAATATTAATGTAATTTTATTGGTATCTATCTACCAGTAGCTGCCTCATTTCCCACCCTCGGCTTATATTCGGGTCAATACTTTTTCCCAGTTTTTTTGGGTAAAAGTAGGTACCTCGGCTTATACTTGGGACGGCTTATACTCGAGTATATACGGTATATATTTCCTGAAAACACCTTATTCCTTATGGAATCCAAAATTTCCATAAAAAATACACTTCAGTTACCTTTAGTGCATAAAAACACAATATAATATCTAATTGTTTAAATAAAATATAAAAGATGAGATTGTGCTGAGTAAATAGATACCCAACTGTTGTGGAAATTTTATTTGGACTAGTGTGGATGTTTTTATTAGGATGTGTTTTTAGTAGATTGTATATGTGAATATTGTCATCATGTCTCTCAGTGACAGGTTTACCGGGTTACGCTCTATGGAGCGTAGCCAGGGTTAATCAGCACTGGGGATAAACCATTGGAGTGGATATCTTCCTATGGATGTGGAGAAACGGCCGCTATGCGCAGAGATCTCCGCCGGTGAATGGTCCATGTGCTATGCGCTGGGCTGTTGACCGGGGGAAATGAATGTGCATTGCAGAGCAATGTCCTCTTCACAAATGTATGGCAAAACAAACGACAAACGCACTCAACAATTTGTTACCAGTTGTACAGTAAGGTGCACACGAAATGGGCTTTGAACAGTAGAACAGTAGAAAGGCATCATGGCACACTCACAAACTAGCATGTAAAACAACTTGTCTCACCACTAAGGACAATGACAGAGGTTTGGATACACGTCTTCTGCAAAGGATGTGTAAGCCGCACTGCCGCGCCAAGGCACCTCTTATAGTGCGGTCCTAACTCTAAACTATGAGA
The DNA here is from genome assembly GCF_000935625.1 of Nanorana parkeri. Taxonomy (NCBI): domain Eukaryota; kingdom Metazoa; phylum Chordata; class Amphibia; order Anura; family Dicroglossidae; genus Nanorana; species Nanorana parkeri. The sequence goes on along the minus strand of NW_017307662.1, from coordinate 123,753 downwards.
GTCTCCATCTTGGAGCACATGGGGCAGAAGATATCAAATTGGGTGCAGGCTTGTCAGGAGGACGCCCCACCTCCTTAAAGGTACAGAAACACACAAGGGATCCCGCACATCCCATTGGCAGCTGAGAAACCCCATGCGTCGCTGCACCAAATCGGTAAAGCAAAACAAACGACAAACGC
>NW_017307662.1:56327-123083 GCF_000935625.1 Nanorana parkeri | reverse complement strand
CCCCATGTGCTCCAAGATGGAGACTCTCATAGTTTAGAGTTAGGACCGCACTATAAGAGGTGCCTTGGCGCGGCAGTGCGGCTTACACATCCTTTGCAGAAGACGTGTATCCAAACCTCTGTCATTGTCCTTAGTGGTGAGACAAGTTGTTTTACATGCTAGTTTGTGAGTGTGCCATGATGCCTTTCTACTGTTCTACTGTTCAAAGCCCATTTCGTGTGCACCTTACTGTACAACTGGTAACAAATTGTTGAGTGCGTTTGTCGTTTGTTTTGCTTTACCGATTTGGTGCAGCGACGCATGGGGTTTCTCAGCTGCCAATGGGATGTGCGGGATCCCTTGTGTGTTTCTGTACCTTTAAGGAGGTGGGGCGTCCTCCTGACAAGCCTGCACCCAATTTGATATCTTCTGCCCCATGTGCTCCAAGATGGAGACTCTCATAGTTTAGAGTTAGGACCGCACTATAAGAGGTGCCTTGGCGCGGCAGTGCGGCTTACACATCCTTTGCAGAAGACGTGTATCCAAACCTCTGTCATTGTCCTTAGTGGTGTGACTTCACAAATGTATGGACGCCGGCGAGGGCCCCTGTGTAATGCGCAGATTTATTCACTTGGCGGAGATGTATTTGCTTTTGAGGACATAGTATCATTTGGATACATATCTGCCTTTATGAAGGAACATACGATCATGTCTTTTTAATGTGTCTGATCAACACATTGGAAATAATATGGCATTTTCCCTGCAGATAAACTCACATTCATGGGACTCATAGTATAGTTCTATCAGGCATTGTTCACTGAGCAATGCTGAATAGAATTCGCGCCAGTGGTAACGGTGGGAGTGCATGCACGGGTCTGATCGGAGCAGCGTTCACGGTTAACCCGCTGATTCCTTTGTGTACCTTTCTGGCGGGAACTCCATTGCACATGGTTTTCTTTGTTAACTGGTGTGCACGGAGTTCTCTTGAACTAGCTGCTGGAAACTGGGCACGTTGAGCTGCACATGCACGAACATACACTCCCCTTTCTATTGTCTATTCAAATGTAAACATGTGTCTCATTGGCTGACTATGTGTTATGTAAATGTATTGAGGAATTGATTGGCTGTTGTGGCCTTTCTTTCTATTATCCCTTTGTGTCCTATAAATAAACAGGAGCTCCCTGCACTAGACAGGACTTTCTACGGAGCATCCAAAGTGAGAACAGCTTGTGTCTGTTTTACCTGGTACCGCTGAGCTCGCTCTATCATATTATACAAAAGAGCTGAGAACTGTGCTTTTTAGCACAGCGGATTTCTATGCACATGAGCGTATATTAATAACCAGGACACCAACATGCCAAGCTTAAAAATTGTGTGCGTCCGTGAAACTGTGACAAAATATGGTACCTCAAATTGTCCATAGGCGATGCTTTAAAAGCCAACACTGGCCATTGGTTTAGTGTTACCCATGAATATTGCTCTCATTTTGGCACACATGGCGATACGTAACGTATAATGCAATCGTCATTTTCATATGTAGGCATACCCGACAAATGCTTATGTTAATGTGCACGCATTCACGGGGGACTTTAACATTTATTTTGTATTTTTACATTTATTTAACTTTATTTTTTGTAAACTTTTTTTTTTTACTTAACCTTATTGCTATCACATAGGGGTGGGGAAGGGATGGGGGGCTTACACATCCCTTATGTAGTAGCATATTAGTGGTGACATGTCTCTCTAAGATGACATTATGGGTTTATTAGTCTATTGCACTTCATAGAAGCTGTTCAGAGACAGATCCTTCCCCTGGCTTCTCTAGGCAGTGACTGACAGCTGAAAAGCCGGAAGTGATGCAACCAGCATAATTTCTGGCTTTATCCAGTGGTGAGGAAATCATTAAAGTAATTTTCTGCTTTACACAGATAAACAGCTATAGCAGCCGAGACTCTGTTTACAGGGACCTACAGCCAGTGTAATGAGGGATACAGTGCTGGCAGTGAATGGGTTAAACCAATCAGAAAATTTACACATGTAAACATGCGAACTGGGGTACACAATTGTATGCATGTATTACACTATTATACAATTGTATGCATGTATTATACTATAATGCAGTATAGGATTTTTTTCTATCAAGTTTTTACTTTTTTGATATAGAGGTCTAATGTTTTGGGAAAAGGGTTAGATGTTAAAGGAGAACTATGAGGTGAGTGTTTTTCACTCACCTCATAGTTCGTGCCGACCTGTGACAATGAGACTGTCACAGGTCGGCTCAGTAGATCGGGAGGTGAGCGAACCCATACCGGGTTCGCTCGCCTCTCGATCCTGTCACGGCTCTCTGCCGTGACAGGGGGAGGGGCTGGATTCCTCTCTCCCCGCTCTGATCTGCAAGCGCTGACTGGCGGAACGGATGGGGGAGGGGGTGGGTACAGCTGGCTCTGCCTCTAGATAGGCAGAGCCAGCTGTCACTCACGCAGCTGGGCGGATCCCGGCTGCGGCGTCTCAGTATACCGCGAGCTGTAGCTCGCGGTATACTGAGCTTAGGGTAACGGGAGGACGCTAGTTTGTGTCCTCCCGTTACCCTAAGGAGAACTATGGGGAAAAACACTGACCCCCATAGTTCTCCTTTAAGTTAATACTTATACACAACATTTTGTTATGTGCTTGTGGATGACTATTCTTATAGCAATTTAGCTAATGGACTAGCAGCATGTTGCATAAATATAGAAGGCCAAAGACATTTTTTCCCAGTGAAAAAATGTAAACATTTAACATGTTTCTGCTTTGCTAGAAAGTTTCAAAAATAGGGCCTGGAAGTTTCCTCTGCTGGCAATTTAGCAAATGCACTACCGTGTTGACTAGAGTAAGAGTGCCAGATTAAGAATACAACAAACATTTGTAAAAATGTTGGAACTTTGCAAATAAAGTGGTAGCAGTTTGAGATGCACTGGCATTCTGACCCAGTATTGTGTGTATGTAAGATAGAGGCAACAGTCAGTCAGAGCATAGCAGAACAATGCAGAAGCAGTCTCAAACTCCCTTAATTGTAACTCTTTAGTGTTTCTAAATGCAGAATGTTTCTAAAATAACAGCAGCCAAATAATAACCAAGCCCCCACTCACACAGTATAAATAATGGCAGCTGTTTTCAGCACTAATGTTATTTAAGTGGGGCATTCACTGGCTTCTGCAAAAGCTGTTCCCTGAGTTAAAGGGTCTTTCTAGGGATGTAGGGGAGGTCCTCTAACGTCACAAGAAAAGCAAATGTTTGAGTAATGGTGGCAGTGGTGGACCTAAGGAAGGGCCCCCGGTGCGAGATTTTATCTTGGGCCCCCTTCCCAAAATTTTATCTTCAGCCCCATCACCCCTGGCAGTCTCTGCACCAGAGGGGCTTACACTCTAATCTCCCCCCACAGTCACACACTACTATTATACATTTATATAGCTCTGACATATACCACAGTGCTGTTCAGAGAACACTGGGCCAGTCACATCAGTCACTGTACAGAGGAGCTTACACTCTAATGTCCCCCCACAGTCACACACTATTATTATACATTTATATAGCTCTGTCATATACTGCAGTGCTGTACAGAGAACACTGAGCCAGTCACATCAGTCTCTGTACAGATGAGCTTACACTCTAATGCAGAATGGCAGCGGCTGTAGGGGGACTACAAATCCCAGCAATACATGATACAGCAATGCAGAACAGTATATGAATTGGACTCAGGACTTTAGAATGCATTGGACTCAGGACTTAGTAACACACTGGACTCTGGACTTAGGAACGCACTGAAGTCTGGACTTAGGAACGCATTGAACACAGAACTTAGGAACGCACTGGACTCCGAACTTAGGAAGGCACTGGACTCCGAACTTAGGAATGCACTGGAATTGGAACTTATGAATGCACTGGACTCAGGACTTAGTAACACACTGGACTCTGAACTTAGGAACGCACTGGAGTCTGGACTTAGGAATGCATTGGACTCAGAACTTAGGAACGCACTGGACTCCGAACTTAAGAACACACTGAAATCGGGACTTATGAATGCACTGGACTCTAGACTTAGTTACGCACTGGACCCTGGACTTAGTAACGCACTGGACTTTGGGCTTTGTATCGCACAGGACTCCGGACTTTGTAACGCACTGGACTCAGGACTTAGTAATGCACTAGACTCAGGACTTAGGAATGCACTCGAAACTGGACTCAGAACGTAGGACGTACTGGACTCTGCACTTAGGAACGCACTGGACTCAGGGCTTAGTAACGCACTTAAAACAGAACCTACCTGAATCCCCATTGGGACCAGGTGGGCTGGTCAGGGTCCCCTTTCCTGCACACGCAGCTCCTCTTACCTGCCGTTGTTGGGCCATGGCCTCCTCCGCAACCGGATCGGCGGTGTTGGGGCCTGGCCTCCTCCGCCACTGGATCGGCGCTGCTGTGCCCCGGCCCTCCTCTGCCACAGGACCGGCACTGCTGGGGTGCAGCCTCCTCCACCTCCTCACCTGTCAGTGCCCCCCCCAAGCCTTGGGCCCTGGGGCAGCCACACCGGCTGCAGCACCAGTAGTTCCGCCCCAGCATGGTGGCATGAATCACAAACACAGCCATGATTTTTTTTGTCTTTTGCAACTGATCCCAATCCACAGCAAACTATGCCTCAGTTTAATCACCCATAGTGGCTGCTGACCAAAGTACAAATGACCATACTAACTGTGTTCCAGAAGTAATTATTACACACAAATACCCTAAATTGCTTAAGGAGTAAAGCAAGTGAATTTTCACTTATCTTATCGAATGAGCCGAAATAGAATGAAAATACACTTTGCAGGGAACATCCGATCATGTACAAAGAAAATCTGAAAAAAATTGATTTTTGCTTAAAAGTGCGAGATGATTAAAGTAAACTTCCCCCCCATTACCAAAGCTAAGTGAAAATCTTTGCAAAGAGAAAATTTACAAAGGGCCGGTTTACACCATAGGATTTTTGCTTAAAAGTGCGAGATGATTAAAGTAAACTTCCCCCCCCATTACCAAAGTTAAGTGACAATCTTTGCTAAGAGAAAATTTCCAAAGGGCCGGTTTACACCATAGTGTTTCACTAGTGGCATGGCATACATACTGTATGTTTAGCACATGCCATCACACAGTGCAATGCACTACACACTGGTTGCGCTTGTGCATTGTGTTGCCATCCATTCTGAATGGCACCCCAAAGCACCTCCCAGCGGCCATGCATTGTGCTGCAACTCACGGTACCACAATAGGTTGTGTTTTGAATCCCATTGGCTTTTTAGAGGTCGAGGTACTTCTTCCAGATACCAGAAGAACACCTTTAGTATAGTAGGTCCTGGTAAGTAATAGACCCATTGTGGGAACAGTGCAATTAATAAGCCATGTTCCATTCTTATTGATTGCTGTTCCAAACTGTGAGCCTCTCCATCTCATTCATACATGTAAGTGCATGTGTGATTGTCAAATCGTGGGGGTAGCTTGGGTCTCATACAACTTCGGAGGCTTGGACATTGCTGCCTCAACACCTTTGAACAAAGAACCAATTCTCATATCAACTAAAGACATACTCTTGGATCTTAAAACTGCACTTCATAGCTAATTTACCAAGTCGACCAGTATTCTTTAGGGTTATTGTAAGGAAGGTTGTGCTTTAAACTGAAGAATTTACTTCATTATTAATAATGGCATATGCTAGTTGTTGACGTCCTCAGCAGTTATCTTGTTAGCACATTTTTGAATCTCTCCAAGGACCATATTCTATAGCATCTCAGTGCACTAAAATAGCAGCTTACTAACACAATATTGTGCTGATATCCTGGGGAACGTTGTTTCTGAAGTTTTATTCTTTTTGAAGAATTATTAAAAGCATAATAATGTATATTTAATGAATTAATTCCATAGCAGGTTTAAGCATTAAATAGTAATGACATAAAAGAGTTGCTTCGCTGTGTTAAAGGAAACCAGCAGTAAAAAAATATGTAGGCTGCCACTGCAGACTACTTACTTTCAAAATGCTAATTGTCTGATTGCCATGCAGATCCAAAGCCTTCAGTCACTTCTGGCCAGTTAGACCAGGACAAGTAGGTGTAGCCATGTTTTTTTTGGGGGGGGGGGTCAAGTGAGATGACCCTCTCCATTAAGCTTCCGCTGCCCACCCATATGTAACTAGAAGATCTTAACCCTCCACAAAATGGGAGCATGGAAATTGAATATATCTATAATGGCAGTGCCTCCACCCAGCTGGGTCTTGTGTATTACAACTGAGACCCCCAGAAGAGAATGACCTTGTCCCTAGGCATGTTCCTCTGAAGATGCAACTCTGACCATAAGATATTAGGAGTGATAAGCATCAGTCACTTTGAGTAAATGTTAAGATATTTTAATATGCATGTGCACAGGGGCGTATTTGCCACGAGGCAAACAAGGCGTTTGCCTTGGGCGGCACTCCCCAGGGAGGCGGCGAAAATGCCACAGCCCGGGAGCCTCGGCTGCCTCATGAAGTAACAGGGGAATCGGAGACCAGGAGGATGCAGCGAGGGGATGGTGAGCCGGAGGCGGTGGGGGGCGGTGGGCAGGAGGCAGCAAGGTGAAGTCCCTGTTCTATCAAAGTTTGTGACTACCTTAGAATGTCTGACCTGTCACGTGGCCACACATTTTAACGTAATCTCGCCCAGTTTTTTGGAGGTGGAATGTGTGACCACCCATAGGGTCAAGCATTGGTGGAGTCTATGGTGGGCTCTGCGGGGTCTATGGTGGTCTCTGCAGCCTAAGACCCTGCACAGCCCACCATAGACCCACTAGAGCCCACCACAGATCTTGCAAAGCCCACCTGAGACCCCAGCTTTCCTGCTAAGCTAATAACATGTCTAAAGCTGGATACAGCGTGTGTGCTGTATCCAGCGACTGACAGGTTACACAAAAAGTCTTAAACAGGAAGGGGCGGGGCAAATTTAGTGGGGGGGGGCGCCTGAGTTTCGGCTTGCCTAGGGCAGCCCCAAACCAAAATACACCACTGCATGTGCATAAGGATGAGTAGGGAGGAGGATGAAGGGAGCACAGGATACCTGTGGAAATATATTAAGGCACAGTCCTTTAGTCTTCTGCATAGTCTTCAATCTTTCTAGATCCCTCTTTCTCCTAGTGCTTTACAGGTTGGACACACAACTTACAACTTGTAACTGAGGTTCTAGAGTATGCTCAGTCTTTACATAAAGGCAGGACAGCAAAGGGAAGGTTCCTGCGTTACTTCCCAGACTAAGTCAGTCACTCACTATTTCTGTGGGGGACAACTGCAGATTTGCTTTCTCAAGGCCTGTAGCACTCCATAGCATCCAGTAACTTAGGGATACCTCCCAGGAGAGGAGATCCCCACAGTTTCCATACCACTAGGCCCTCAGGCCTGGGGCCTTAGACAGATGGTCAAAGATGAATCCTCACAGGGAAAAAGCCCAGAAGGAAAGACCATGTGCAAGGGAGTGCCTTGATATTTAATATCTATCCCAGCATGCACAGAAGGCTCCCCAAACCTGCTGATTTGCCAGCAGGTGACTGAGAATAACCACTCCAACACACAGCTAACCTGACTAATCTTAAAATGACAGATCACAAAAAATAGGAGGAGAATTTGGAAAAATACTACATCCCTACATGTGACTAACAGGAAATCTGACAGTAGTCTGAATTTGGTTGCTCAATGCTCATCTAGCATTGGTGGCTGAGAACTGAAGCCAGAGCAAGCCAGGTAACTACCATTGTTCAGAAGGAGGTCAGAAATGGCAGCTCTGGTTTTTCTCTCACTACAAGTTTTTCATTTTACAATCGTAGCACACATTACATATGCTAGCTACTTGTCTTGAGACAATGGTTGTTCTTATGCATACATTTTCAAGATGCTTTTGCTAATTCCACTTATTCACTCTCTAGATATGGCTAAATGTGTACTTTAGCTTTTATGCAAAAGATAACAATTTTCCAGTCTTTTTCTAAGAACTGTTGATGTTAAACAAGGTAGGATTAGAAGTCCTTGGTCTCCCCCATTACTCAAGAGGGCATACATCCTACCATAAGGACTTGAAAGGTCTACTTCAACTAATCTGAAACAACTGCAGCTGTACAAAATAGAGAAGGTGGAGGCACAAAGGACTAGAAGAGACACCAAAAAAGACACTTTTGAGAATATAGTAAAACACTCCTCCAATGTCTTGCCTAACACATAATGAGGCTGATTTACTAAAGGAGGTTAAGAATCTCTGCTCAATATATTGAGTGAACATTAAATTGAATGAAGAACAGTGGATAATGAGGTAAGGATGACTTGGCAATATCACTATTATCCAGGTCCAGCACTAATATGGCTTCATCCCTTGGGTGTTTGAAGATAAGCCACCAGCACTCAGCAATTCATGCAAATAGGATTTTACTGGAAAATATGTCACATAGGTCAATAAGCCAATGATACAGTGATGGCCTCACCTCTCCCATGCAGGTTGCCATAGATAATGGACATTACCGCCATGAGTTATACCTTGGAGAATGTTCTCTCTGGTGGTATATACAGTATGTTACATAGGTACTGACTTTTGCTGGAAATTATTAAACTGGAGCAGACAGAATCTGGAGCAGTTTCCCATGGCAGCTAATCAGCTTCTATCTTTCATTTTCAAAGTTTAACTGAACAAACTGAAGAGAGAGACTAATTGGTTGCCATGGGCTACTGCTGCAGATTTTGTCTACTCCAATGTTGATAAATTCCCCCAATGCATATATAGGCTGTTGATTATATACTTGTTTTAAGTTGTTTTTGGCAGGATTATGGCATCATAGTGATGTCCGAGGTGGGAGGTACACTCTTGATGTCTTCATATGTATGTATATCAGTTCATTACTTATTATATTTGTCACAGTGTCACCTTGATGAAGGGACCTTGCATGGCCCTGAAACATTCATCACTGCGTTGCCTTGAGAAAGGGCCCCTGTGTGGGCTTATTGACCCATGTGGCATTTATGGCAATAAAACAAGCCTTATTTGCATGTTGAATTGCTGAGTGCTGGCGACTTATCTATCTGCTGCAGTCACTATGAGCACCACCTCTGATATTACTGGTCACAACACTGCATGGTGTGCAGCTGGTATCTACATCGATTAATGGCTTCATCCCTTGGCCAGCTCAAGTGGAACATTTGACAATTAAATAGAGGCAGTTGGCAGAACTGAACCCAGCATGGTTAAAGTGTATCTAAACCCAAAACCAAAAATGGAATACATTGCAGCTTACTAGTCCTTAAATAAAGGGGAAAAACGCTAAAAACAAAACTAATGCAGCCACAACATTTAAAGATTGGTAAGCTGTGATATATAACATTTCTGTTTCTGGGTTTACATATGCTTTAAGGACATTTGAAGAGTAGCTTGGAAGGTCAGGGCCGCACTGGTGACATACAGTATTTCCACATCATCCACAAATTATCCCCCTCCCCAACCAAAACCATCAAAGCATATCTCACAGAAATAATGTCTTGACTAAATAATTTTCCTTCCTATACTTTTTGCTTTGAAAATGCACTTTTGAGGAACACAAGGTTAACTCACAGTGACTGGTTCATTTTGATGCTCTCAGTTCCAGTTTAGAAATTCCTAAATAAGAGCATCGTTTTTGTTTATGCCACCAGTCCTACTTCCTTTTACATTATTGTACTCACCGTATAGCCTCAGAGTCATCTTTGCACTATGCCATATGCAAATGACACTAAGTGAGATTGAATATTTACCTCCCTGACCTTGTTGTGCATGAAATGGATAACAGCTTTAACTTGTTTTGACAGAAGCTTATTCCCCATTTTCTTTTACATTTTGGATGGTCTGCTGATAGCATTTGCTTACTTTTTTCCCACACACTGGGGATTCTCGAAGCAAACTTCTGAGAGAAAATAGCCTTGTAAAAGTGACATTACCCAAAGTGTTATATTACATTAGAGCGGCCGTGGTCTCTCAATGCCTTAGTTTATGCACAAGTCAAACAAAGTTTAAATTCCGCATTTAGAGGAACACCGGCCTGGAAATCCCATCACAATTACAGGGAATATGATGGAGCACACTACAGATTTCCTACCCAAAAGCAGAAAATATAAATTCTATAAATACCGAACGTCAAATTAACCCCATTTCTCTCGTGTAATTTGATCTAATAGCTTAATCTGTCTACATTTGTTCATTATGTTTGCATCAATTACTTATACGACTTATTCAGCTCTAATTTCCTCTGCACAAGTATTCTTGTAAATAAAGTTATTTATATGTTTGAACTTTCAAAGTCGGCTGTAATTATCAGAACGCTTGCTAATCACCATATGAATACTGGGCTGTCTACAATTACAAATTGTTCTGTGTCCATATGATCATGTCACATCTTCCCATGCTAGCATTATTGACTGCTTCAGCTTCTCTTTGGGGTCAGCAGTCTTCACAGGTCTATGCTGTGCTCATTGTTACATTGCATGGTATTTACGTAACATACATTCAATAATGGAGCATTGTGAAGTTTGAAAGAGCCGTGTTAGCTCTGTGCTTTGTATATACAAGTCGTGAAGAGAAACATTGAAGCAGAGGTCATCATCACTGTTATCTCTTTAGTTATTTTGTTATCTCTTTAGGCACTGCTACATTTCCAATCACCGTTTACTGTGCAATTAGCGACCATATCAGTAATTAGAGGATGGATATTAAAAGATGGTTAAAGGGAAATTCCACCTTTTTTTTTTCAAATTCTTTATTAATGAACAACATAAAATGTGTACATCAAAAAAGGGCATCCCCATAACAGAATAAGTCTGTAAATATTAACAGCACATTTACTTGTAGAACAACCATGACAATAATAAAGTGAAAGCATTCACATCGCAGAGAATCAAACCACCAGGTAGCACACGGAAAACAACTAACCAAACTCGTAATTTCAATTAGGTTGGTTAAACATTGGTTACATCAACAACAACCACCACTTTATACATTCCTGTCTGCGAGGGACAATTAGCAATGGGTTACTCAATCGTGGTGGGGATGTGCCTCTCAGATTAGTCAACGTTAGGATCACTATAGTTAGGAGGGAGGAGGTAAGTATAGCCTCATCCCAATAACATCTGGAGGTACTAAAGGCAGGGAATATCTTCCATGGGAAGTGGAGAAGGAAAGAAAAAAGAAAGATGCAGAAACAAGGAATCCCGGTCCCTCCAAGGCCAGCCGCCGCGGACATAGGACTATTCCGACAGAGCCTGTAGATAGGAGTCTGTGTACCAGAAGTGGAGCCCGGCACCCCAAACAGAGTTGGACATTCCACCTTTTAATAAATAATGAATGCACACTTCTTCATGAAAGAAAAAATGTGCAGAAATTATTTGCATTGGAGCCAGTAAAGAATTGCAACTGTGTGTACAGTATGGATGTGAGATAGGGAACTTAGATTGTAAGCTCTTTGAGGGTAGGGACTGATGTGACTGTGCTGTATGTAAAGCACTGCATAAACTGTTAGCTCTATATAAATACCTGTAATAAATAAACTGTGATCAGTGGATCGTGGGTGCAATGCTCCGGCTTCTGCAGATTCTTCCTCCCATCTATGTCGGTACCTTAGTACAGACATTCAGCACCATGGATGGGAGGAAGAATGAATGGACTACGTTTGCAGTGATGTCATTCAACATATAATATTTTTTACATGTTTTTGATGCATTCTGGTGCTTTTCTTTTAGTCTCAATGGTTTTATGTGTGTTCCAGTGTGTTATGGTGTGTTTGCATGCATATACCGGAAAGGCTCTGGAACTGAATGCAACGTGTGAACTACACACAGAAAAAACATTAGAATCTATGGGGATGCATTTTTGGAGCAGACAAAAAAATTTTCTGTTCTGGATCAGGTCTGGAGCTGGTGTGAAAAAGGCCCTAAAGTAGTATTAAAGTCTCGATCTGTTTTCATATATCTACTGCTAGCAAGCAGTACATATATGGAAAAACATTTTTAAAAAGAAAATAGTTGGCAAATAGGTAATGACTTACCTGTGTCTGCGCCGCTCGCTCCCGGCTGAAGAATACAGCTTTCCAAACAGCCGTGCAGAAGGAAGTGTGTGCGGGCACATGCACAGTCGATATCACCGGAGGGGAGAGGAGGAGAGACAGTGTATAAGTGAATGCACGCAGTCGGGAGCGTGCACGACAGACTCCGTGGGACAAAGCAAGACATAGGAGTCTGCGCTGGATCAGAGAGCAGCACCAGTGCTGGAGGGACTTTTGGAAACCAGTGGAAGGAAGAAGATTTATGGAACTAAAGGCATTGCATAAGGTAAGTCCCTAAAGCATCATTAGGGGTAAAGAAAAGAGCCTTTGATGTAACTTTAAAGCTGAACTTCAACAGAGATTAAAATGCAGATTAAAAACACATATAAGAGAGCTTTTTTTTTACCAACAAAAGGATTTGGATTTCTGTCCATTCATGTGGTTTTTCTCTGCTGCATTTAAGTAACATTTAGGCCTGGTTCACACCTGTACGTTTTGTAGCGCGTTCAACGCTCTACGAACGCTCTACAAAACGCTCAAACATGAAAATCCCATTGTTTTCTATGGGTATGGTTCACACCTTGCCGTATTTCAGCCCGTCTGAACGCACTACAAAACGGCCTATGCCTGAAAAGGTACATGAGCTTCTCTGCGGCGTTTTTGACGCGCGTTTCCAGTGGGATACAGCCAAGTAGCCCTTGGAAACGCGCGTTTGTCACGCGTTTCCACGCGTTTTATCACGAATTGCGGTAAAAACGTGCCGCACAAAAAGTGCGACAAACACGCATATTCGCTACACCTAGGTGTGAACAGAGCCGTACAGTTCTTTTCCCTTGCCCCCAGCCGGTGACTGGGCAGTGAAAAAAGAAGCAGCAGACTGATTAGCTCATCTTTCTGTCACTCTGTTCTCTCCTGCCATCAGCATGTTCCCTGTTAAAGTTTCAGCACACATGACTGGCTGCTTTTGTTGGTTCTCCCTTTCCCAGTCTGAGCTCTTCTGTACATGGACTGCAAGAAGCTAATACCAGCTACAACTTAGGTTCTTACACTACTTGTATTTAAAAAAAAACACAATCATTGATGTAATAATGAATACGGAGCTGCATTCCTTTGGCCATTTACATCTGCCTGGAGTTCAGCTTTAATTCATATATTTTGTAGTTTTACATGTAAACACTTGCTTACCCATGTGACTGAATGTGTCTGGTGTAGAAATAATAGGTTACCCCACAATTAATTAAGCCATTAAAATCCTAACTCCCCCGAATAAACTAGGTCTTTAGTTTCCTCTGACCAAAGCAATTCCTATTAGATGCAAATGTACTTCCAATTATGCTGTAAAAGCCCAAAGCAGTGAGGCACCTGTTGCTGTCTTATAATGTAGGTGCACTGAATGCAGTTCTTTTACTGCATGCCACACCAAAAATTATTGAGCCTGCATATTACCTGAGCACCAGAGAGTCTTGTGACCTCTGAGCTTCTGCATCTCCTGTAGTTCTATTGCATGCTAAACAGAATGGATGGAGGAATCTCCTGGAGAGGGCTGTTATATTCTGGCAGCTCACGCTGTACAATGACTGTAGCTGATTGGCTCCATTTACTGTTCAGCCATCAATTTTCTCCTTCAGCAAAAGTTAACTGAGTAATCAACTTTTGTTGAGCTGGCAGGGACACCCACGTCCTATTCCTGTGATTCCTCTGAATTCTTAACAGTGTATGGCCAGCTTCAGCCCCGGTTGCTTATATAAGCCCAGCTCTACATGGCTAAATAAAAGTCTTTAGACAGGCAACCATTGGTGGTGATTGAACATTTGCTGTATTTACATACTGGCCATATACAGATATTTTTATTACAATGGTAAAAATGGACCGTTTTCTTGTCTATGACAAAGATACTCTAATTGTATTGTAATGTAATGATGGTCATTGCTGTGAACCTTTTGCCTAGTGTTCTCTATCTATACATCATTATAGAGAATTGAATCATCAGATTTCACTTTTCAAAGGCTCTTCTACTTGGAGTTGACTTGTAGTTTTATCTGATCAATCGTTATTTTATCACCACCTATTGCTTTGAACTAGTTCCCAAGTTTTCTCAAACATCATTATAGAAAATTAGAAAAATCACCTAGAAACTTGGCCGATTGAAGTTTCATCTACTTGCTCATTTCAGAACTACAATGCATCCTCCAGACTGTTTACAAGATCTGCAGTGATGAACAGGTCCTGATTTTTTTTCTGCTGCAGTTAAGTGACACTTAAAGGTACCTGTATAGGTTCCTCAACGTGTGATTGGGCAGTAAAAGGATATGCAGCAGACTAATTAGAGGTGCACTGAAATGACATTTTCAAAACTGAAACAAAACCAAAAATTAAAAAAAAATGTAAGGTCGAAACCGAAACAAACATTTTTTTTCTAATCTTTTCAAAAACATTTTTTAAATATTTTATTTTATCTATTTTTATTAAATATTTTATTTTTTTACTTTACTGTTGGGGGCTTCGGGGAAATATTAGGGGTCTAAACAGACCCCTGGATAATTCCCTTTTAAAATAGAAAAAGAGATTGAGGACACAGAATCCTCAATCTCTTTTTCTGCAGCCCCAGCACTGAATGAACAAGAATCCTCTATACGGAGTGTTCCTGTTCATTCATAACTTCATTCATAACTTGTGGAGATCATATGTTTACCATGTTCACAATCATGAATGAACAGGAGGTGATGTAGATTAATTCCCATTCATTCATAATTGAGGACACAGTAAGCATACTATGTCCTGAATTATTTACAAACACTCAGCGATCACTGATCACTGACTGCTTGTACCGCCTCTCCATCCTGACTCGCTGTCACAGGAGGCTGAGGCGAGTGGTGCCCAGCCTCCTGTGACAGCGGACAGCTGTCTCCACCCCCACACCGCCGCTATCCTGATCTGTCACAGGAGGCTGAGCAGGGCGGTGCTGGAGGAGAGCTCAGCCTCCTGTGACAGCACTGACGGCTGTCTCCACCCACACACCGATCTACTAATCTGACACAGGAGGCTGAGCAGTGCGGGAGGAGAGACACCAGCCGCTTGCAGCGCTCTCCCCCTTGCACTGCTCAGCCTCCTGTGACAGTTTCTCTCCTCCCCGCTGGATGCTTCTCTGTGTAAGAGGGGACATAGAGCAGCGCCCAGCAGGGAGGATAGAAAAAAGGGATGCACCACAATTTTGACCGAAAGATGGGACTTGTGACATTTTTGGTCGATATGTTTCAGTGGTCGAAATTTCCGTGCATCCCTACTAATAAGTTATTTCTTTGTCACTCTGCTCTCTTCCTATCAGCATTCACCTTGTTAGCACTTGAGTACTAATTAACTACCAGTCCTACCCCCCAAATCCCCTACAGCTCTGCTGTATAGGGGATTTTAAGAGGCTGGTACTAGGTCAAATCTAGTTATTTACAGTACTTTCCTTTTTTTAAAGCATATAGCAATGTATTATTGAATACTGGTCGCAGAGACAAGGAAGAGGGCCCTGCAGGAGATGGAAGGTAAGCCTGGATTGGGAAAGGGGGGGGGGGGTGCTGGTGTAGTGGGATTCTGTAGTGCTGACTTATATTATAATGTATTGCTAGGACTTGTAGTCCCGCATAACTGGTGGTATTCTGCATTGATGTATGATTATACAGCAATGCAGAATAGCTCCAACTATGTAGGACTACAAGTCCCGGCAATGTATTATAGTTTTAAGTAGAGATACACCAGTGCCAATACTGGGCATTTCACAAGTACTCATACTCATGAAAATGCCCCGATACTAAACGCAGATACCGCTGTTCTGTCGAACGCCGACGTAATCAAATTTGCCGCCCTCAGCATCTACGCTTGCGCACAGACCAGTATTATGGAGGAAACAGGGACTTATTCACAAAGTATTTTGTTTAAATCGTTAATTGTCACTGTTAATAATATTCCATCCTTCATTCACTGCCATCCATCATGTACTGCCATGGACGGTATATTATTAACGGTCACAATTAACCATTACAAATGAATACTTTGTCAATAAATGCCGGTTTCCTCCTTAATCCCGTCTGTACGTAAGCGCAGATACTGGGTCAGCGTTCTCGACAGAACACCAGCACTAAAATTTTAAACAAGCAGCTGCCTGAGGTCTCTGCAGCTGGGGACCTCAGCAGCCTTCCTGTTAACTTGCGGAGCCATGGGGGTTGGGGGGGGCCTTTATGGTTTTTTGCACCGGGGCCCTGAAGGTTCTAGTTACGCCTCTGAGCCCAAACATTGTAGCAAAAAGACATTTAAAGTGTATTTCCACGTTCACTGCCAAATTGGGATACTACCTATTTAATATTAGTTACATGTTCCCATTCATATAGCATAAGCCAAAAAAATATTTTAAAAAATAAATTGTAATGTTAGGAGGGGCTGTGAGGGGCATGTGTCCACCCTATCTGTACTGTGGGTGCTGATTTCATTATAATTTGTAAAGTAGGTTTGAACACTGTCCTAACAAAGGGTTAAGAGTTGAAAACATTGTATGCTAATGAGGGAAACACATTCCACACAGTCCTGTTATCAGTCTTTCCATAAGGACAGATCGCTGTGAAGGTACTCATAAAAACTTGAAATCAACCAAGTTGCCTGCTGCAACAAAACCTCAAACCATTATGCTGTGTGATTGACAACACATAACAAACATATAAAGGAGTTTCCCCAAATCTGATTGCAAAAGTGGAAATACACTTTAAGTCCAAAGATTGTAAATGTTTATCAGCACTGATAGAGAGGAGAAACTGCTATTTGAGGTTAGCATCAGGCCTATAGGGGTGAACAATATGTTCTATTATGATCTAATATGTTCAATATGTTCCAGAAAGCTATAAATAGACCAATATTTACAGCTGATGTTCAGAAAACATCAGACGATTATACGGCCAAGGAGGGCTTGCCTTCCTCTTTCTATTTAAGTATATGACCACTATGGTTGCTAAAACCCATTGCCCAATTAGGAGATAACATTCCAAAATATCTTGGTAATATGTTTAAGGATGAGCAGATGTCTCACTGCCTGTCACTCATGATTATTTTTGCATCAAAATGTTCCGTTCACAAAAATAAATATTGCATAGCAGTGAATCGTTATTTTCCACATGAAATGAAAATGCAATACAAACAAAATGCCACAAAAAAATGTATTATATAATTCACACACAGTAATGTCAGAAGATCTGTGTAATAGAACCTTACTGAACCGAAGGGGAAAAAATTGTAAATTTGTGTATAATGCACGGGAATGAAATCTACCTCAAGCATTCGGTTTTGCGGATTGAATTTATTGATTTTTTTGTGAAAGGTAATTTGACTGTAATTTAGGCGTTTTATCACATATCACATTTAAAGACATTCCCTGTATATTAATATGTCACCATATCATCCTCTGCAATGTAATCCACTATCCATAAGTTCAATGGACATTTAGAATTCAGTTGCAAACTGGGCAATAAATTGACAGCTTCAGTATAGTTTTTTTAAAAGACTGAATAGAAGTGGAATAAAAAAAGCTCAATTCACTTGCACTTATATTCCTGATAATTGTAGGTTGCAGCATATATCCCTGCATAATGTCTGACTGCACACAAATATGGCATTGCATAATTGCTTGCAGTCATGGGACAATCATGGCAAAACAGCTTCATTGGCAACTGCAATATAAATCAGACATTTTTGAGATTGATCATAATTTCTGACCAGATGTGTGTGATTTCTATTCACTTGTATGACTGAAAATGATGCTATAATTGCCAGTTTAGTCCTGTAACAATGTAAAATAAGTAACACATCCAGAAATTACATCTTAACTGATCTGACTCCGAGTCTGAAATTGGACTGGTTGTCACCGTGACAACTAAGGCCTTTCTAACCACATTACATTCTGATTCTTGCCTCATCCTGTCAATCTTGATAGGATCTGGTGCTCAACTGATGAGTAATATTAAATGAACACAATGAGGGGAATTTATCAAAACTGGAGCAGACAGAATCTTGAGCAGTTGCCCATGGCAACCAATCAGCATCCACCTTTCATTTTCAAACCTTAACGGAACAAACTGAAGAGAGAGTCTGATTGGTTGCCATAGGCAACAGCTCCAGATTCTTCTGCTCCAGTTTTGACAAATGTCCCCAATGTGTATCAAATCATAAAACTTTTTTTCTCTTTCGTTCATTGAAGGACACAGTGCAGATATTGATCTCTGTACCGATGGGTTATACTGCCACTTGCAGGAGTAGGACATTAGGCATAAAAAAGAAGCTTGTCTCAGGGGGCAGCTCCTGCTTCTGGCCACACCTCCATCCAAGGTAGCCCAGTTTTTTGCCTAGCATCAAGGAGTAAGGACCTATCTCCCTGGTGGGTATCTGTGTTCCTATATTTTATCCGTAGTAGGGTGTTATTTTTTTCCTCACTTTTCATTGATCTTCAATCAACAGCTGAGTGGGTGACAGGCTGGATAATATAGATCCTTGCAGTCTCCCCAGCTTGACATTGAGCACATGCAGTTCTCTGCTTAAGAGAGCGAGACAGCCCTGAAGAAATTTGTGACAGTCTGTGAGATATCTCATGGGGAGATGCATACGACCGACTGGCCGCTGGCCACTGGTTTCTCACAGTATCTCCCCCAGGCTAACAGGGTACCCATCTGGGTAGTTGACTTTCTGTTTGGGAGATAGTACTCTGGCGTACTTAGTCTGACAGGTAGGTGCTCTGGCCTAGTTTGCCTGACAGGTATGTATACTCCCCTTTAGTTCTACATTTAATCATGTCTGCGGGGAGTAATATTTGAGCACTTTTCTCCCTCATATTAATTTGGGGTATGACTGGCCACTGGGCTGGGATGTCACAGTATCTCCCCCAGACTAACAGGGTCTCCATCTAGGTGGGAAATTTTCTGTTTGGGAAATAGTGCTGTGGTGCACTTTACCTGACATGTAAGTGCTGGCATAGTTCGCCTGACAGATAAGTGAGTATACTCCCCTTTATTTCTACACTTAGGCCTGTTTCACACCTGGGCGTTTTACAGCGCGTTCCTACTAGGTGGGAGACTTTCTGTTTGGGAAATAGTGCTGTGGTGCACTTTACCTGACATGTAAGTGCTGGCATAGTTCGCCTGACAGATAAGTGAGTATACTCCCCTTTATTTCTACACTTAGGCCTGTTTCACACCTGGGCGTTTTACAGCGCGTTCCTACTAGGTGGGAGACTTTCTGTTTGGGAAACAATTCTCTGGTGTAAGTGCTGGAGGACAGGTAAGTGCTGGCGTACTCACCGGACAGATAAGTATACTCCCATTTATTTCTACACTTAATAGTGTCAGTGGGGAGTATTAGTTGAGCACTTTTGTGTGGGGGTATGACTGGCAGTGATGTAACTGGCTGCCACCATCCCCTCTCTCTGACAGAGAGTTTCCAGTCAGAGTCAGCCTGATTTGTCAGTCCAGCGAAGAGGGTGACTTGTCCCATTGTTGAAGAAACTCCCTCTCTAAGGAATCAGCCAAAATGACAGCCAAAAAAGAAATTCTGGAAATAATACATCCAATATCCAGCGAAGCGTTACACACATATTGAAGATGATAAATTAATTGATCCAGCAGTTCCACATAGACAGGAGAAACATGTTCACTCTCCAGTCTGTGAGTGTTTAGGTTACAAGGATCGTGGCCAAAACAGGACATAAGGCTGATCCAGCGATGATGTACATAGATCTCACTAATGATTCCACCTTCTCGTACCTTGGATCTTTGAAAGAAGACCGGAATCACAGTAGTCTTATTCAGCCTAGACACTGGTGCTTCTACAAAGAAAAGTGCTTTTCAAGTACAAAAACCCCAGAAGGGCAGCTCTATTCTTTGTAAATAAAGTCTTAGTCAAACATTTAGACTTATAGTTTGTGTTAGCCGGGGTGTTTTGTTGTTCAATATTTATTGTTCCCGCCCCTTGGTGGACACTGCATTGAAACGTCCCATTGGTACAGATATCAAGATCTCCACTGTGTCCTTCGAAGAAGGAAAGAGAAAATAGGATTTTTTTTGTACCCACCGTAAATTCCTTTTCTCTGAGTTCACTGAAGGACACAGCATCCTCCCTTCTTTGGGTCTTTCTGTGCCTTAGCTCTACTGCTTTCTGACTAACTGAGCTGCCTTGGATGGGGGTGTGGCCACCAGCAGGAGCTGCCACCAGAGCCAAGCTTATTTTTTTATGCCTAGCATTCTACTCCTGCAAGTGGTAGTTTAACCCATCGTTACAGAGATCTCCTTTAATGAACTCAGAGAAAAGGATTTTACGGTGAGTACAAAAGAAATTCTATGTTCAACCCTTTTAGAGGCTCCTAAATATTATGCAGAAATACAAACATTTACTTTATTGTGCAACAAACCATCTGTTTATGAATATACAGTATATAGAAAGAGGTGCATATGCGTGTAGCTGTAAATTATTGGACTTTCTTGCATGTAGAGAGAAAATGCGATTTAATAACTGCCCATTTATTGTACGTGTACTAGAAATCGTCAAACACAATGAAGAAATAAATGTTGTGAAAAAATTGAGCAACAATTGTGTCTAAGCAATAATGATGGCTTATGTTCAATCTGTACTATCTTGCTTTGTTCTCTAAACTGAAGCAAATTAAATAATGATTCACTAAATACAATGGAAAATCCAATTGAGTGACTGGACAGGCAGGTTTAAAGAAGTAAGCCTAACATTCAGCTAATGATGTTACATTCAAAGAAAACAATGTAAAGAGAAAGGGACCTTTATAAGTCCCACAAAAAAGCAAAACAAATGACAAACGCACTCATCAATTCGTCACCAGCTTTACAGCAAGGTGCACATGGAATGGGCTTTAAACAGTAAAACAGCAAAACGTTTTCCTGGCACACTCACAAGCTAGCATGTAAAAAAACTTGTCTCACCACTAAGGTTAAAAACAGAGGTTTGGATACACGTCTTCTGCAGAAAATGTGAAAGCCGCACAGCCGCGCCAAGGCACCTCTTAAAGTGCAGTCCTAACTTTATAAGTTCCATTCTCGGAAAATGCAAAGAGAAGAGGAAGCTAGAAGTTCTAAAAATCCACCACGTTGGCAATCAATACAGACATCACTGGGCTTCTGTGAAGGAGGAATGTTTGGACCACATCCTTCATATAAGCCACTGACAGCTATAAAATGAAACTTTGGTCAATTTCATCTGTTGATCATAAATAATGATGGTAACAAGAAGAGTGGTGCCTTCACTGTGGGGGCACATGGTGCAGCTGCTTTTGGGCCTGAAGAGCTGAATAGGGCTTTAAGGTCACATAGAGAATTAGGGAGCCTCCATATATTACTGCTGCATCAGACTGCCGGGTGACCCAGCTGGTGAACCGATGGTCACTTCAAGCCTTCAAACTCTAAAGAGCACAGAGGCAGCAGCTTTGCTGAGCCTATTTGATCTACTTTAGAGACCCAGTAATTATAGATAGGGATAAGCTTCAGGTTTGGGTTGACCATGAGTTTGACCAGCACCCAAGTCGCTTGCGGTTCGAGGAAATATTGAACTAATGTGGCAGTCCATGTCCATAGCAACCAATTACCAATAATGCACTTCCTGACCTGAACTGTGCTCAGGTGGCTTAAAAGGCCAATCATGGGGGTTTTCCTATGTGCTGGCCACCTCCCTATAAAACTCTTTATGCAGTGTGTGTTAACGATGCATGGTAAAGATCACAGACTGCAGAGAAAGTTGGGTGCTAATGCTGGTGCTGATTGCTAAAAACATCTATCTTTATTTACAATCAATATATAGTGCACTGCGTACTATATTGCATGATATTTTACATGTGGTATTTTATCTCAGGGTTGTCGCTATTTTATGTATTGATTTCATGTAATTATTTTATAATAGATTGTATTTAAATAGTTATTATAGCAGCATATGGTGTTAGGTAATGAATAGGCTAGTACATTTCAGATAGGGGAGATAGACATCTAGTGATTGAAAAGGATTAAAGCAGGTGGAATGAGGAAGAGGATATGCCTATATATGGGAGATGTCTACTGCCTTCAGCATAGCTACCGCCTTTTGAGAACGTCTGTGTGACAAACGCATCAAGTCGGGGCTTTGCTGCAGCTACTACGCATGCACGACGATCGGGTGCTGGCTTTGTAACTTGTAAGTGGATATTTTAATAAATTGTTTGCTTTACTATACAACCCTATGAGCACTTTATTTCTTCCTATGGTGGCGGTGGCTCAATGATTGTTGCTTGAGAAGAGAGGATGGGCGGAAGCCAACCGCAGAATAGTTATTGCCTAGAAATCTACATGGTGGATGGGATCGTTTGCTAATGGAGTTCTGAAGCTTACGTGCTGGATGGGATTGTTGATCAGGGAGTTCTAAAAAGCTAATTGACCCTCTGGAAACAGAGTGTCAGTGATATCTGGTGAGTGCTTTGGGGAGGGCACAGAAGGATTTGGCACGTTTGTACGGCACTTATATGAACTGTTCTTCACAGAAAAGAAGATATCACTTTGTTTTACATTCTAATAATTGGTGGTGGAGATATTTTTTCACAAAGAGGATCATCACGTTTTGATACTATTGTATGAACATTTGGAATAATATCTACCAGATTTATTGTTACTTTTTTACTTGTTTGATGCATTGTATTATTTGTATCTATTTACTTAGAGCGTAGTGCACTATATATTGATTGTTAATAGTGTTCTATACACTTAGAACAGCAGTTTTTATATCCTTTTTACATAGTTTGCAAATAGGGATATTCCAATTTTTGATGCACATGTTGCATTCCACAGGAATGTGTAAAAGATCATTTTTTTACTTGTTGCACTGGTATAAATATTTCAATCTATGCTATTCTAATGTTGCACCACTGATCGTATACTGGGCACACTTTTGCACGCTTTTATAGCACTATAGCAGATTTGGGAGACATCACACATGTTTTCAAGGGAGATATACTGTACTTTTTTGTGTGAGTCAGCAACAATTTGCGTTACTGTTTGGTTGCTGTACCCCCATCCCTCCATTTTATTTTTTGGGGGTGCTTTTTATTTTACATTTTCATATTTTTTCTTTTGTTATTTTTTAAAAAAGGAGGGGGGGAGTTTTATGTTTAAATACTCACTGCTTACTAGCATATTTTTTGCACACAGGCACTACAACATTTTGGGGGCTTTGTTAAGCAAGTTACACTCTAATGTTGATTTCTTTATGTTAAATGGCTGGTGGGGGTCCTGCTCAAAATGAGGCCTTGTATAAGTATTTGAATGCTGTGCAAGTAGGCACTACATTATTGAGGGTTTTTTCTGTGAAAAAAAATACATTTTGTTGATTCCTTGCTTTCCTTGCTGGTGTGGATCCTGTTAAAAATGTGGCCTTGTAAGTGATTCTATACTTTGCACATAGTCGTTACATTATTTTAGGGGCATTTAAAAAGAAAAGCTGGTTGGTGTGGGTCCTGCTCAAAATGCAGAATAGTAAAAGTGTTTAAAGAATGTACACAAACTTACTAGAAAGTTTTGGGGCCTGCTTTCAGATATGAATACGCTCTAGTATTTTCTTTATAAAAAAGCTGTCTGGCGTGGGTCCTGCCAAAAATATGGCCTAGAACAAGTGCATAAATACAATGCATGTACCATACTCATAACATATAACAAACAAAAATTGGGGGGCTTTTGTTCAGTGAAATAATACACTCTGATGTGGAATATTTTGATTAAACGCTTGTCTAATACCTATCATATTCAAAATGATGCCTAGTAAAAGGGCTTAAATACTGTACAAGGAGCCAGTACAGTATGTTTACCCTTTTACTGTCAAATAAAACACTCTAAATTAGATTTATTGATTATAATCCTGCCTGTTGTCTCCATGTAAAACTGCAGCCTACTGAAGCACCTCACATAGTGTGAATGCACTGAACAATTTAATGTAATTTTCAGTGAAATAATACACTCTAATTTTGATCTCTTGAATAGAATCTTGAAGAAAAAAAGCACACCCAAAAACCCATAAATGTTATCCCTTGTAAGCATTCTTTTTACAGCCTTGCCATCTCTACTTAATATCATTACTTGAGACTGAACAAGGACCTTCATGACAGGATTACCAGGTATTATTTTAATGAAAGCTGAAGATTTAAAAAATTTAAAGCAACTTTTTAAATTACATTTACATGTTAAGGCTTATATGACATTTTAGTGTCTGGATTTAAATAAAACCAAGAAATAGTTGACTCTGAGTAAACACGCTTTTAAGTGTAAATCCTTTAACACAGATGTTATCAATTGTTAGTATGTCAACGGTTATGTGCACCAAGGCATTTGCTATATCTGATCTATATTAGAGCATCTGATGGTGGGAATGGATTTAGCTGCAAGGCAAGTCCCAGGTTGTGTGAAGAGTCTTGGTTAAGCTCAGCCCAGTGGTCAGGACAGGACAGGAGGCATGCAAGTGTCAGAGAATAAAGCGCATGGTCAGGGTAGAAGGCAAAGAATCGAAATAGGAATCATGGACACAGTGTGTACAAGGGACACAGATCAGAAACAGACCTTCAAACAAGCCAAGACAAGTTGTAACCAAGCCAAGTATTAGATCAGAAAGGTAACATAATAACTTCCAAACTCAGATTAACAATGGACTTTGTTCAGGAATAGGAGTTGGTAGATGGTCATTAGAAATGTTGTTTGTTTTGTCTACCCTTCTTATTATAGCTTAGGTAATTGCAGACCTTCATTTTAAAATACATTTATGCAATAATCCAGAAAGGTCCAAAACTTTACAAACATTTTGTACATGTTTGTAACTATCTAGCAAGACTAAAATGTTATTCCTGTCACAAAAAGTTATTATTAAAAGCAGTGTTATCTATAAGAGTAGACAGTATTTTCCCACCTTTCTTGGTTCTTGACCTGCAGAACACAGTTGTGATGAAATCGTTCCCCAAAGTCCTTTGGGTTCCCCACAGCTCTCTCTGGTTCCTACCAATCACTTAACATCACCATCCTACAGTGATGAGAGATCAGCTGGAAGAACCAATGAGAGCTGTGGTATACTTAGGATTAACACTCTCAGAAGTGCTGGTTTCCCAGTGGATTTCAGGGGATGATTTCACAGCATTGTAAGGTCAGTATCAACTGCCTTCTTTTACAGGTAACAAAGCTTTTAATAATATACGTTTGCAACAGGATCACTTTAATGTTACAGCTGACTATAGCTCAGTGGCTCTCACATGTTTACATGATTATAGTTCAATATTGTTTTTTACAAAAGTGTTGTTCAATATTTTCATCACTGTATTTCATATACATATTTGTAGACAGCAGCTTTCTGTATATCAAGCAGTGTACTCAGCATGTGTGCACAAAAATTGCTATGATTAAAAGAAAAGCCAAATGGGGAGTGTACTGTTTTCTGTATGTCTAAGTAAAATGATGAAAGCAATGGAAAAAAACACAAACACTACTAAGCAGGAAGCACAGCCTACATATATAATACGCAATATGTCTCCTGCCACGTACATCGATATAATTAGGAATAAACATGCAAATGCTTTTATTTTTATTTGTTTTATTTTTTATTATGTCCACGTGACTACAGCATTCACAGATGGTATTGTTTGCAATAAACTGATCTGGTGTATCTTCCCTCTTGCACCTCACTACTGATCTGTCCTTTTAATGGACCACCTCACTGAACAATAATGGGATGCAGGAGTTGGAAAGGAGCAGGGTCAAGTCCCACATACTATTTATGCTGTAAATAAGAGATTTCTGAACATCTGGGCCCCCAGGTGTTCAATGAGGTATCCAAATGTACGATCTTTTAGATGTCAGCTATACATGTAAGTCTGCAATTCACGGAACTTTAGGTGACACTAAACTCAGGAGTTACATCTTAAAAATGCATTCAAGTACCTTAACTATTCACAAAAATGTATTTTATTTGTGTATCACTCGGCTGTAGATCCTCAAATCATCTCTGAATTCATGCTGACACTGTGCTTCCTTCCCGAGGGTGGCTACTTTTGTTCCCCATGGTTTCCTGTGTGGGAAAGTAGGCCACTGCTCAAAGCTCGCTCCCATGATGGACTAAAATCTCACATTTAGATTACTAATTTGTATTGAAATGATAGCCTATCACAGGAGTGAGCTTGGAGTGGTGACTACTTTAACACACACACACACACAGGAACCAATGGAGAACAAAAGAATCCACCCTCTGACAAAGATATTATGGACACCCAGAGCACTCAGTTAGAGCACCACTTCAGTTTAACTTGTGTATTTTCTCTCTTTGTATCCATGGTTTGGGAACTTGTGGTTTTGGTTAGGCTACATCTTGCCGATAATAATTATACTGTGCCAGAAGGAAGGACAGTGTCAGCACCAATTCAGAGATGGTTTGAGGAGCTACAGCAGAGTGATACACAAATAAGATTCATTTTTGTTAATAGTTGAGGTAATTGAATGCATTTTTAAGATTTAGCATAACAGAACAAGTATCTTGGCAGTGAGGCCCTTGATCCCACATTGGAACCCTCAAAGCAAGTCCTCTTGGGTAGATCTCAGCTGATGGCAGCAAAATTTCCTTAACAGCAAACACGTTTTATATATTATACATATTGTATTGTAACTGTAATGTCTTCCTTGTATTGTAAAGCGTTGTGCAAACTATATAAATCCTGTATAATAACGGGCTGGGTGATGGCAGCTGCAGCACAGGCCTCTTCTCCCCTGGACTGTCCTGCGCTGCTCACACATCTCTGGAAGCCAGGTGAAAGGTAGCCCACAGTGCCCTAGGCCTTCCCTCTCAAGCCGGCACCTGTAGCCTGTGCCCAAACAGTTCCTCTAGCTCAGCACTGTCAGTGTAGCTGCACTCTCCTTGGGCAGACCATTTGTCAGAGCAGGTACTGTTTCACACTATCTTCCCTCTGTCTCTGCAGGCTCTCTGCTACCTCACATTAGTCCCTCCAGGGATACTCTTCTGTCCCCACACAGCTGCTCCTTCCTATATCTTAGCAGCCTACTCTGTGGGCTGCAGATGATTTTCTTCCTTGGCCCAGATGGTCCCCTTTCTCTACTCAACACTCCCTCCTGCACCTTCTCCGGGGCCTGGTAGGTGGGGTCAGTTTCTGGCCATGGCTAATCAGAATCTTCCTGTCTCCTTTCCCTCCCACACTGTCCTATTGCAGCAAGGGAGATCAAGCATAGCAGCTCTATGGCCACAAGAATGCCCAGGCTGTTTGGCTCTCGTGGCTTAAAGGAGCCACTAGCCAGGAATACATTAAAAAATCAAATATTGCAGATTGCTTCGGATTGAGACAATAGTTCCATCAGCTTCATGATTATTAGTATGCCGTACCTGTAATCTGGTTTTCTCCAGATTCTGTTTCTTCCCATACAACAAAAGCACAGTAAGATTTTGTCTCCACATACTGATGTGTGTACAGTATGTCTATGCTTTGGATAATAGATTGTAAGGTCCATTTCCACTGCATCAGATTCTGAGATGCCTGAATAAGTTTATATGATTGCATCTTGCTGCAAAATTGATACAAAGCCTGGCCGAGATGTGCTTTTTAACCTTTAGGAAAGGTGAGTGATAACGAAGCTGCTCTCTTCTGTTTCTACTTCCCTTTTCTCCTATTTCACCTCATAAAAGAACAAAACACAAACTTGTGTTCTTTTTTGCTGACAGATACAGTATATACAAAGTTATAAAGAATAGATATTAGCAGAATACTATGGATCCTGTCAATATACTCACTATAACATACACTTAACAGACTTTATAATAAACGATATTGCAAAATATATGTCTAATGTTTACAAATTAATATTAGGAACACAAAGTCAACATTGCCTTATTATAAAATTATGTTTTACATAAATATGAAGGCTTTTTAAGGTAATTAAAAACAAAAAAAGATTGTATATACATTTACATAAATTAACAAATATCACAAAAAGCAAAAAAAATATGGTTATGCCATATAATACTTTTTTCAGGTATTCTCCAAACCTTTGCTCTATTATCATTTCAATCCACTGCATAGAAAAATCCCACAGATTATATTGTGTAATGACAGACACTTTAGTTTATTTTTGCCTGACTTCAAAACAACATCATCATGCTGCTGGCGCTATTATTTGGTAGCGCTTTCCCTGCAGCTCCTGGCACTATTATTGGCAGCTCTTTCCCCACCGCTCAGACCCACCCAGCACTGCTCCTGTGATGTAGTAAGTGGTCCATGGCATTGCAGCGTTTATCAATCTCCAACATGATATCTCCTCTAATATCAGAAACAGCAAGGAGTGGTGGCAGATGTGTTCTCATAGATGGCCTACATGTGGTAGGAGAGTGACATGGTAGTATGTACTTTCTCTTAGCTTAAAAGTCTGCAGATGGTCATGCTACAATATCAGAGATGGCCTAAAAATAAAAAATATTCTCTAAATATAATTCCACAATGGCTCTGCTAAATGTGAATTGACCCTTCCATATATGTGTGTAAACCTTGAGATCCACTTTAATGACATATGATTAATGTGATTAATTAATGTGATTAATTGCAAAGGAAGAAACCACCAGATTGTGTAACTACTTCTAAACAAACAAGGTCCTTAGTATAAATTATGTATTTGACATCCAGTGAGATGTTCAGTGTTACAATGGGGGGGAATTAATAAAAAGTTTGAGATAAACTGTCTTAACTTTGTCTCAACTGGAGTACAGCCAATCAGCAGCCTTTAATTTTTCATTTAGTAAGCTGTGTGGAAAAAAATGAAATAAAGAATTTGACTGGCTGCTATAGGCAACTGCACCAGTTAAGATAGAACTTGTCTTAAACACGTTTTATTAAGTCTCCATTAACATACCCGTCTTCTCTCTATTCCCTGTAGAAAAAAAAAATGTCCAATCTGGAACATAGGTCTAAACTTTAACTAGATGTCTGCTCTTTTTTTTAATTATAAAGGCATCCAATCAACTTCTGATCCAATGCGGGTCGTGTGCTATGAATTTGGAATCATACATGCCTTTTAATACAAGAAATATTGGAAATCACATGTGTTAGAATTTTGCCTCAATGAACGATGCCACAATTCTTTTTTTGTAATCTGCATCATATGATTATGAATTCATTAAAACACAGTAATATGTGCACTTTTTGTGAATTTTATATTTTGAAATGTTTACTGTAATCCGAAATATGTAGATGAGGGTGCACCCACTAATTGCTCTTTAAAAGATGCAAGCAATGGAGGAAAGCTGCCCTACTCTCCCTTTTTGTTGAATTATATATACAGTATATATATATTAATCTGGCCACTCACAGTATATCTATATACAGTATATATATATACAGTACCGAAATATATGATGCCGAAAGTGCCATTTTCTGGCCAATACAGCGGTGCATCTGTGTATTCTCTCTTCTCCGATGGGCGCTACTCTGTGCCCCAGCGGGGAGGAGAGAAACTGTGACAGCCAGCCGAGCGCTGCAAGAGGAGAGCGCTGTGAGCGGCCGGCGTCTCTCCTCCCACACCGCTCAGTCTCCTGATCGGTGTGTGGGCAGAGACAGCCCGCGCTGTCACAGGAGGCTGAGCTCTCCTCCCACACCACTCTCTCAGCCTCTTGTGACAGCTGTCAGAAAGGAGAGCCAATGCAAATGCTCAGGGATCATTGATCGCTGAGTGTTTGTACATAATTGTGGACATAGTATGGTTACTATATCCTCAATTATGAATGAATGGGAAGTGATCTACATCACCTCCTGTTCATTCATAGTTGTGGTTATAGTAAACACACAATGTCCTCATGTTATGAATGAACAGGAACACTCATAGAGGATTCCTGTTCATTGATAGCTGGGGCTGCAGAAAGAGAGATTGAGGACTCTGTGTCCCCAATCTCTTTTTCTATGTTAAAAGGGAAATATCAGGGGTCTGTTTAAACCCCTAATATTCCCCCGAAGCCACTAAAAGTAAAGTAAAACAATTAATGCAATCACTTATTGTACTGATGAAGAAAAAAACCTCTAATGTGCTAAACTATGCAGAGGCTCTTCAGAAATGTTCTATGAAATAGGGTAAGGATGTCTTCGGCATCTCAGTTCTGTAAAGCTCTGTCGGATTTGATTTACTGCGACACTTTGTGTATATAATTGTATTTGCATATTATTTTATATTGTAAGTGGCCTTGCATAGCTTCTGGCAAACGGCTATGTGGGTGATGATTGAAAACACATAAGAAATGACAAGTATTTTAACCTATGATCATGCCACAAGGGAGATATATCTGGGTATGTAAATATACCCATATATAATATATAGAGACATGGCCAAAAATATTGGCACCCCCGCATTTCTATCAGATAATGCAGCACTTTGCACAGAAAATTGTTGCAATTAAAAAAGTTTAGGCATTCTTATGTTTATTTCTTTGGTTTGTATTGGTATGACACAAAATTAACAGCTTTTTGACGAAACTAAATCACAGCTTTTTGGTAAAGCCTATCATTCTACTGTTTTCAGAAAAAGAAACGATGCCTTTACAGAAATCAATGGCTCTATTTAATGCCTGTTCTGTGGATCTTTGCTGAATGGTCTTTCAGCTTTGTGTGTGTTCCTGTGATTCATGTTAATTAACTTTGACTTTGCCTGATTGATGCCTGCCCCTGACCTCTGCTTGTTTCTGGATTATTCTTCTGCCTTCTACTCTTGTACCTCACTGCTCGATTGGAGTGACCCTAGCCTGCCTGACTTCGTCCTGCTCCTGCAGTGTTCCACGCTGACCTTCTGGCTGTATCCTGGCCTGCTTCCTTGGAAACCAGCTTCTGGACTTACCCAGTCACAGTGTCCTACATCCCATGGCACCTGTGCTGCTCTCTGTCCTCTCACTTCCTGTCTCCACTCTCAGGGGAGTTGCAAAAGAAACCTCCTTAACTATTCGGTCCTCTACCAGGTACATGATAGGGACAACGTTCCTCTCCCAAAGCTCCAGCAACTGGTCTCCTCAGTTCCCAGATGTTTACAGTGTTGTTAAAAGAAGAGGGGAGGCTACACTGTGGTAAACATGGCCCAGTCCCAACTATTTTTTATATGTGTTGCTACCATCAATTCCAAAATAACCTTCTTTTTTTCTTAAAATAGTACAATTCCTCAGTTGAAACATTTGATATGTTTTCTATTTTTCTATTGTGAATAAAATATGGGTTTGCGAATCATTACATTCTGTTTTTATGTAGATTTTTTACAACATCCCAACTTTTTTGGAATTGGGGTTGTACACACACATACACAGTGTGTCAATTGAATTAACACTAAAAAATACGCCTACATTAAAAATGTAAAAAGCGTTGCTAGAAACTGACCAGCAGCAGGATAGTTTTAATTGAATGCGCACAGGCCGAAATGCAGAAAGGCACAGGCGGGTGTTTTACCCCGCAAAAAATTTAAGTGTCTGCTCAGATACAGATGTCTAAAAATATTCCCACTTGCTGGACAATTCACGAGCATCTACAATAGGCCCAATGAGGAGACACAAGGCAGGAGTTTTCCTACAAAAACATTTTTTTTTTAGATAGTAGCCTCTCAGATACAGTTGTTGGTAAGAATAGTGGAAGAGAAAGAAGAATAAAGTGCATCAGCAACACAAGCAGAAAACTAGCAGCTCTGTGCATGGGAGAAGCTAAATGAAGCAGGCATTGTCGGCCAGTCAACTACATTCTTTACTTGTTATGATTAGATTGGTTAGCCACTTTGTATGCAGGCCTAGGGGAACAGGAAAATTAAATAAAAAGTGTCTTTGACATTGATGGGGCAGCAGCAAGAAAGGACTGCTGACAAATCAATCCCCCCAAAAAACTAAAATAAAATGGAAAAATAGAAAAAGCAGCAAAGGCAGGGGACAACTACTTGCAAGCAATAACACTTGTTGCTGAAAAAGAAGAGCAATTTAAAAAGGTTTGACCCATCGAAGTCACACATAAGGGTCTATTCACTAAGCTGCCGTAGGCACCCGAGTGAATGACCGACCTGCATAGAAGAGAGGTGATACCGAGAGTCTCCACCAGAGGGCAGCGTATATGACCCAACACAATTGTAGAGTAGATTATATCAGATACTTGCGGTTTGGTGGTATGAGCGATCAGCTGCATGCAAGAGGAGTCCAGTGGAGGCTGGCTGCTGGGGAGCTGTTAGGATCCGTGGGCAGAGGTTCGAGGCAGGTTGGTGAGGTTCCTGGGGTGTTTGGGCTATGATCCCAATCATCGAACACCCCACAGCGTCTCTGGCAGGTTTAAATAGCCCGCGGCCATGACGTCACGCGGCCGTGGGCTACTTCCGCGTTCCAGCTTGGAACGCACAGTAGCTTCCGTCAAGGGGGAGGAGGCCTGCGGCGGTCACCCCGGCCGATGCGCCCCAGCCTGGAACGCAGTTGGGAGGAGCCGGGAACCCGAGGAACATTACAGCACCCCCTCCTCAAGGGAAGCCCTCCGGGGTTCCAAGAAGGTGACGGCTTGGACGGATACCTGTTATGGAACCTTCTCTTCAGCAGGGGAGCATGTACGTCCTGATCACTCTCCCAAGAGTCCTCCTGAGGACCATACCCTTTCCATCGGATGAGGTATTGCAAGGTCCTACCACATCTTCTGGAGTCGAGAACCTCGTCAACCTCGTACTCGATCTCCCCCTGTACCTCCACGGGGGGTGCAGGTTGAGGAGTCCTGGTAGGAAAAGGGTCAGCCCTGAACGGTTTTAGCAACGAAACGTGGAATGACGGGTGGACTTGCATTTCAGGGGGCAACACTAGACGGACTGCATTGGGGTTGATCACTTTTTCGATCACGTAAGGTCCAATGAATTGCCTCCCCAGTTTCTTAGAAGGAACCTTCAGCTTCAAGTTTTTGGTGGAGAGTCAGACCTTTTCTCCGACCTGGTAGGTTGGTGGTGCCCGTCGTTTTAGGTCGTAAAAGCGTTTCTGCTGCTCTTGCGTACGTTTAAGGTTACCTTGGAACAATATTTTGACTTTGGAGAGTCTCGTCAGGTAGTCCTCGGCTGACGGCACGTCAGGAGGAAAGAAGTCAGTAGGCAAGTAGGTTGGGTGGAACCCGTAGTTCGAGAAAAAGGGTGTATGCTGAGTGGAAGAACTGGTGGTATTGTTAAAAGCAAATTCCGCCAGTGGGAGTAGGTCATACCAGTCGTCTTGAAGGTGGGTGTTATAGCATCTTAAATACTGTTCAAGACACTGATGGCCCCTTTCCGTCTGGCCATTGGTCTGTGGGTGGTAAGCTGTAGAAAGCCGGTGGTCTATATGTAGAGAGGAGCAGAGGGCCCTCCAGAATCTAGAGACAAACTGGGTGCCACGATCCGATTTGATAGTGGTTGGGAGCCCACGGAGTCTGAGGATCTGTGAGACGAAGCAGTCAGCGGTTTCCTTGGATGAGGGGAGTTTTTTGAGGGGAATGAAATGAGCCATCTTAGTAAGTACGTCTACCGTTACCATGATGGTGTTGTGACCCTTGGAGTTAGGCAGCTCCACGATGAAATCCATGGAAATGACCTCCAAGGGTCGGTTAGGTATGTCTATAGAAGCTAATAATTAAATATTTAAAAAAATTTAAAAAATACAAATAAAAAACATTTTCGGTATCGGCCTGACATTTTTTTTTATTTCGGTTTCGTTTAGGTTTTAAAATTTCCATTTCGGTGCACCTCTACTAATAACCCATATGGGGGTCTCCTTTCATGTTTGCACGTTAGACATCTCTCGCAGGTGGTGACATAGTCTAGAACAGTGTCTTTCATGCGGGGCCACCAGAAGTGCCTCTTGATCAATTTGAGGGTCTTGATGTAACCAGGATGACCCGCATCATGGAGTAATTGTAGGACTGTGGGTTGCATGGAGGGAGGAACGTACATCCTGGTATCCTTGTAGAGGAACCCCTCCTCGTCGGTGGTGAGCCCCGGAGGTAGAGAATCTAAGTTAGTGGGAAGGCTGTTTCTGATTTGTTCCTTGAAGGGTATGGTAGAGCTGAGAAACTTGGAAGCGGAAATAATTGGAGAAGGTGAAGGAGTCACAGGATCATCTTTGTGAATCCGTAAAAGTGAATCAGCCTTGCCGTTACGTGTACCAGGACGGTAAGAAATAATAAAATCAAAACGATCAAAGAACAAACTCCATCTGACTTGTCTCCCCAAGAGGGTTTTGCAGGTCTTGAGATACTGAAGATTTCGATGGTCTGCGAAGATGGTGAACGGGTATCTTGGTCCCTCTAGTAAGTGTCTCCAGGTCTCTAGTGCAACCTTGATTGCAAGGAGTTCCTTCTCCCCAATGGGGTAGTTTGTTTCTGCGGTGGTGAGGGTTCTGGAGAAAAAAGCCACGGGGTGCAGTGGAGTGTCCAGGCCCATACGCTGTGATAACACACCTCCCACAGCGACATGAGAGGCATCGACCTCTAGGACATAATGGTACTCTGGATTTGGCAACTGCAGGATGGGGGCCGAGGTGAAGCTTTGCTTCAGGGTTGTGAAGGTCTTCCCGGCTTCGGGAGACCAAGAGAAGGTGTTGTTGGCACCAGTGAGAGCAGTCAGGGGCTTGACGATCGAGGAGAAATTGCGTATAAACTTCCTGTAATAATTGGAGAAGCCGAGGAAGCGTTGCAGGGCATTTCTGTTTTTTGGTACTGGCCACTTCACAATACAGTCTATCTTTGCTTGATCCATCTCTATGCCCATGGGAGATATTACGTATCCCAGGAAGGATATAGTGCGTTGTTCGAAGACACATTTGGATAACTTGACGTATAGTGAGTGGGCCCTGAGACGGGAGAGGATCCATCTGACATGTTTTCTGTGGGTCTCTAGATCCTTGGAGTAGATAAGAATGTCGTCAAGATACACGACGACACAGACATCGAGGAGGTCTCTGAAGATGTCGTTTATCAGGTGTTGGAAGGTTGCAGGGGCGTTACATAGTCCGAAGGGCATAACGGTATATTCAAAAAGACCGTATCTTGTTTTGAAGGCTGTCTTCCACTCGTCTCCCTGGTGGACTCTAATAAGGTTGTATGCCCCACGTAGATCGAGTTTAGTAAAAATTTGGGCATCTTGTAGCCTCTCGATAAGCTTGGGTATTAACGGGAGAGGGTATCGATTTTTTACTGTGATTTTTTACTTTGTTGAGAGCCCTATAGTCGATAATGGGTCTAAGTGAGCCGTCCTTGTTCTTCACGAAGAACATTCCCGCACTGGCTGGTGAGGTGGAAGGTCTGATGAACCCCTTCTTAAGGTTGTCTTCCAGATAGCTCTTGAGGTGGAGTAGTTCGGGTTCGGAAAGAGGGTATATCCTGCCAGTGGGGATAGGGCTTCCTGGGGTCAGGTCTATAGGGCAGTCATACGGCCTATGTGGAGGTAGGGACTACGCCAACCGCACACTGAATACCTCAGCAAAGTCCTTGTACTGAGGTGAGGCATCATTGTCGGTGACGGATAGCAGAGGTGTTACCGGATAACAAGTTTCCGTGCAATAATCAGACCGTAGTTGGAGAGTCTGTTCGCTCCACAAGAAGGTAGGTTGATGGAGCTTGAGCCACGGTAAGCCAAGTACAATGGGGAAAACCGGAGAGGAGATGACCTCCAGTGAAAGGAATTCAGTGTGGTTGTTGCCACAGGAAACAAGCAGGGGTTGTGTCTGGTAACAGATCGGACCCGAAGGAGCCTTAGACCCATCTAAGAAACTGACAGACAACGGAGTGGTGCGTTTAACTAGAGTTATTTTATTTTGATCAACAAGTTTTTTGTCGATGAAACTACCACATGCACCTGTGTCGATCATAGCTTCAGATACGATCCTCTCTTGATCCCACTACAAGGTCAAAGAGAGAAATATGTAAGCATGGGGTTGCGTAATGGTGGGGGTGAGCTTACAGATGGGGTGTAGGTTACCTTCGGCCTTGGGATTCCTATGTGGAGGTAGGGACTACGCCAACCGCACACTGAATACCTCAGCAAAGTCCTTGTACTGAGGTGAGGCATCATTGTCGGTGACGGATAGCAGAGGTGTTACCGGATAACAAGTTTCCGTGCAATAATCAGACCGTAGTTGGAGAGTCTGTTCGCTCCACAAGAAGGTAGGTTGATGGAGCTTGAGCCACGGTAAGCCAAGTACAATGGGGAAAACCGGAGAGGAGATGACCTCCAGTGAAAGGAATTCAGTGTGGTTGTTGCCACAGGAAACAAGCAGGGGTTGTGTCTGGTAACAGATCGGACCCGAAGGAGCCTTAGACCCATCTAAGAAACTGACAGACAACGGAGTGGTGCGTTTAACTAGAGTTATTTTATTTTGATCAACAAGTTTTTTGTCGATGAAACTACCACATGCACCTGTGTCGATCATAGCTTCAGATACGATCCTCTCTTGATCCCACTACAAGGTCAAAGAGAGAAATATGTAAGCATGGGGTTGCGTAATGGTGGGGGTGAGCTTACAGATGGGGTGTAGGTTACCTTCGGCCTTGGGATTAGCCTGCGGACAGCTTGAGACTGTATGCCTTGGGGATGCGCAATAGAGGCAGAGGTGCTTCTCCCTCCTTCGGTTCCTCTCCGTCTGGGACAGGGGTCCTCGGATGGCTCCAACCTCCATTGGCTCGTCCGCGGGGGGAGAGCTCCTTGGAGTGGGTGAGTGGAAATAACCTGAGACCCGTTCTGTTCTTCTCTCACGCAATCTTCTATCTATGGAGATGGCTTGTTGGATTATCTCTTCTAGGGTAGAAGGAAGATCAGCACGGGCGAGTTCGTCTTTCAGCGCCTCTGAAAGCCCGAGCCGAAACTGGTTGCGTAGACTCACGTCAGTCCATTCAGTCTCCCTGGATCACCTGGTGAACTCAGTGACGTAGTCCTCTACTGGTCTCCTTCCTTGTTTCAGCGACCTAATGGCGGTCTCGGCGGTTAGCTGTTTTGTGGAGTCTTCGTATAACCGTGACATGTTCTCCAGGAAAGCAGGGAAGGAGTTCAGTATCGGATCCTCTTTCTCGACATAAGTATCTGCCCAGGCTCTGGGCTCGCCTCTAAGGTAAGAAATTAAGGTGAGCACTTTAACTCTATCAGTGGGGTAAGTCCTGGGTTGCAGTTCAAACAATAATTTGTTGGCGTTAATGAACTCCCTGAATCTGCGTCGGTCACCAGTGAAGACATCTGGAGGGCTGACCTTGGGTTCGGGCGGATCCCTAGTGGGGGCCAGACTAGCAGGGATCTGGGAGCGTAGGGTCTGGTTTTCATGGCGGACGGCTTGCACAGTAAGCGTCAGCGCTTCAACTTTCTGGGCGAGGGCCAATACATAGGTGGCTAGTTCTGCTGGATCCATAATTTTTTAAGGTTCGATGATTCTGTCAGGGCCCAGCTTTGGAATTGTATGTTGGATCACAGCTGCGGTTCCAACTGTTTGTTTAGTGCGGTTGTCAGGCTAAAATCCCAGGCGGCTCTCTCAATCATAAATGGAGAGTTTGGGATTTAGTCATCATGGACCGCTAAACAATAATTGGTAATAACAGACGAAGTAGTTTAAAGAATATTAATTCATATTCCTGATCTTGGCAATCCTATCTGGAATTGTGGTACAATCGGATAAGATAGTCTCTATGTAGGATAACAGCAGCAATCCCCTTTACACAGCATATATGGAATTGTAATGCATAGAAGAGAGGTGATACCGAGAGTCTCCACCAGAGGGCAGCGTATATGACCCAACACAATTGTAGAGTAGATTATATCAGATACTTGCGGTTTGGTGGTATGAGCGATCAGCTGCATGCAAGAGGAGTCCAGTGGAGGCTGGCTGCTGGGGAGCTGTTAGGATCCGTGGGCAGTGGTTCGAGGCAGGTTGGTGAGGTTCCTGGGGTGTTTGGGCTATGATCCCAATCATCGAACACCCCACAGCGTCTCTGGCAGGTTTAAATAGCCCGCGGCCGTGACGTCACGCGGCCGTGGGCTACTTCCACGTTCCAGCTTGGAACGCACAGTAGCTTCCGTCAAGGGGGAGGAGGCCTGCGGCGCTCACCCCGGCCGATGCGCCCCAGCCTGGAACGCAGTCGGGAGGAGCTGGGAACCCGAGGAACATTACAACCTCTTGTTTTGATGCACCTGGAATGTATTTAGCTGGTTTAAATTGAGGGTTCAATGGACTTTAAGCTATATGAAGAAAAACTAAACTATTGGATCCACTCCTTAGATCCAAGCAACACAATACAGAACTTTAATTTTCAATGCATATATTAATATTTGAGAATACATAAAATTTACAAAAAGCAGATGGCAAGATGAGCATAATATATAAAATGAAGCTCTATCTCCCAGCATTTCAGGGTCCCTTCCAACTTCTTTCTTAAGGATGCAGGGTGAAGTCGCTTTGTGGCATTTTCATGTGGAGAGTCTGAGGCTATTAGACGGGGAGAATATACAACTAGCAATTTGTCCTCCATCATGAAGAAGTCAGAAAAGATGGCGAAATGTTGAGGTCCTCCTTGAAAGGGGGTCAGAAAGCACCCTGAAACTTCAAACATGTGACCTAATGTCTCCTCATCCTGTCCTGTTACCATTTTTTTACATATTGGGTATATCATTACCTGTACATATTAGACTGTATGACTATTCACTCTATACATAGACTGCATAGTGCCTATATGATAATATGTATATGTATTCACTTGATATGAATATGTGTTGTATGTGATGATGTTTGTATGTACCACTGATGGATAGAAATATATTTTGTTCATCTTTTTGTACATTTTTGATACTTATATATGTTTTGAAAACTACTATGTTGTGTGCTGATTTACTTCTTTTTAAGATGGAATTAGATCGATATGGGCACTTATGGTGAGGCTCATGATTTACAGTATTATGTACCCCTCCTTCTCTAAGTCTACACTGTCACCGATTTCATTTTTATCTTAATCTTATCAAAGCATTTTGGCCATAAAGGCTAATCCTGCAAATTGGTAATATCAAATATGTGGAGATAGAAGTTCAGCAGAAATATTAGACCCAATGGTTGCAGCAGG
Source organism: Nanorana parkeri (assembly GCF_000935625.1). Classification (NCBI taxonomy): domain Eukaryota; kingdom Metazoa; phylum Chordata; class Amphibia; order Anura; family Dicroglossidae; genus Nanorana; species Nanorana parkeri. The sequence continues at coordinate 83,905 of NW_017307662.1, read as the reverse complement.
AGCACTTTGAAATTAGGGTTTAAACATGTTTACCCTCTTAAAGTAGGCTGGCTCAATAGATTTAATGAATATTTACTATCATAAGCATGTAGTAAAAACAGGGGGGAAAAAAGCTTTGGAAACCGATTAAAGTATATTAGCCTTTAAAACTCTAGTGTTATCATTTGTCTTTATTCTATCTCAATAAATGATTTCATTTTCACAATGATTTAATATACAGCACAGCAAGTAAGAAGCATCTGAGAGTATCTGAAAGATATAAGGGACTGTTCAAAGACTTGTCATAAAAGTAACACAGGCAGGCAGCTCCTGTAAGGATCTCAACACTGTATTTCCTATTTGTCACAGAGAAACCTATTACAATCTGAAGGCATTTCCTCTAATTTTTATCATGTTTTTCAAAGTGCATCTGTAAAAGGGAGAATCCACTCATCAGCCTTGAGCAGTTATATGAAGCACAAATGTCTGCAATGTTAATTTTAATACCAGGACACAACAGAAGCTTTTTATAGTCCTTGCTAAAAGTGGTCCAGCCTGAACTACAGAGTCTTTTGTTTTCTTGGCCACTGAAAGCACAATTTATTAAAAGTACAAATTCAAAACTGGCAAAAATCATAATCCATTGCCACTGAAAGGATTCTTGCTCAAGGTTACATAGTTACAATCTACAAATGCAAGGGAAAGTCAAAGCTGCTCACTGCAGTGGTTAGCTCACTGTAAAGGGCCTTATTGCTGATTGCAGTGGTGGAAAAGCTTCGACTCATAAGCACACACAATCGTAATTGAAGAGCGGGAGGCATATCGCCTACCCTTCTGAGATGGGAAAGAGAGATACCTTCTAGCACAGAATATTTACGAAAAGGATACACCCACTGGCACAACCCAAAGACGCAGAACATGACACATCAAAGTGCAAAAATGATCATTTATATCCCATGGGGCTTTTTTTACTACTTCTTTACCTTTATATTTGCATTTAAAATTAACCTATGCAATAATCCAAGAAAAAAAAAGGTTTACTGCAACAGAACCAACTTTAGCAGATAAATAGTACACTTATTAATATAGGTCTATACATCAGATAGAAAAGAAGGACATTTGTGGAGGAAAGAGGGACAGAGAGATTTAGTCTTGAAGCAGGACATTCCCTCCAAATGAGGGGCATTTGGGTGCTATGGCGAGGGGATATTTAAGATAAGCAAGCAAACAACACCAAATAAGAACCCCGAGACATGTACCTATTGTACAGTTAGTTTTAACTGACAAAGGGAGAAGACTAAAGTATCAGCATAATGGTCCACAGGTAAAAAACCAGCTGAACAGTAGCTCCACTTTTGTTGAGAAATATTCAACCCCTCCTGGCTGATCTATGTACATTGCAAGAATTTGAACAAAAGTTGTTGCATGATCCTACCTGTTTCTGTTCAGAAGAAATAACAGTTTGTCTCATCATGTGCTTTCCAGACTAATTCCTGAATGGGAGGGTCTAGGTTCATTATACCAAGCTGGTGGACTTTCTGTGTTGTAATGAGGAAAGGTGCAAGTAGTAATTAACCCTTAGGGAGTATCTCTCTAAAAATAAATGCTTGTTGCAAGGGATGCCTATAATGTTATATGTATTCTTCTTTTTAGGGACTCCTTGCCAACTTTTATTAAATGACAGTTCACAAAACAAAGCAATTACCCTTGCAGGGGCTCTCTAGCATCTCTTGGCAGCACGTGCCCATCCAGCCTCCTGGCTTTGCATTTGCAGCACCACTGCTACGGCCCCAGACCTCCAGGCAGCCTCAACCGTGTGCTAACCTGCACATTGGGTTATTTTTTCTTCAAACCGCAGCACCCTGCTGCACTGGACCCCACTCTGACTTCTGGGTGGAGCTTTCCTGTCTCCCAGGTGGAGTCTTGAACCCTTCCCAACACCTTTGTTTTAAAGGCTGTGCGCTGGACACTCAGAATCTGGACACAGGAATGGAGATTACACAGTGGCATTGCCCCGCACTGCCACATTATCTTATTGCAGATTTCTGGGAAAATCAGCCAGTTGATCACAGAAGCAGGAAGTGACATCTCTGGGGGCATTCTGTATACCAACTATGTACAGAATGCCTCCAGGTCGCCATGTTGCATTACGTTTTGTTTTTTTTGCAGTTTTAGAACATTACAGTGGATGCAGTTTTAAGTGGAAAGATCATTAATAATAACATCAATTACAAAATGGCTTGTACAGAAATTATATATGCTAGATTCGTTTTTTACGATTTTACCAACTTCATTTTTATAAAGTGGAGTTTCTCTTTAAGTGCTCTTTAACCACGTCTATTCTCCAGTAGCGACTCATATAGCTCAATTTTTAATAAGCTAGTGCACCGTGGCAAGGAACTTTTAGAAAGTGTTTTTTTTCAGCCAGCGAGGTCATATGGCTAAAATAAAAATCCTTATCCTTGTGGTGAAGCATTGTAAATTAAGCTTAAAACAGAACTATACTCACCTCCCCTCCAACAATGCGGCATCTGCAAGCTTCCATGCCGGCGCTGACATCTTTGTCTGGTCCATTTGCAGGTTCGGGATCTTTGAACATCTTTACTGGCCACACAGCGATGGTATAATGCCTATGCATGCACACAGAAGTCCATTCATCCTAGCACCCAGCAGATCCTGGGATTGTACACTAAGCTGCAGATGCGCACATGTACATTGCCAAAAAGATTGCAAAAAGACAGGTAAGAATCCTTTACTGCAGAAGAGACAGTGTGGTTGATTTACTAAAGGGGAATAGGCTGTGAAAGGATATTTGCACTATACAGGGGATGTTTCCCTTAGTTTACTGATTTATGGTAAAATTTCACTATACAGAGAATACCAGATGATGTGCAAGGAAAAAAAAACATAATAATGGAAGTCACTCCATGGATAATGGAAGTCACCCCATTCACTAAACTAAGAAAATCTTCCCCAGCAATGTGCAAATTCCCTTGCAAAGTGATTAGCCTATTTGCCTTTAGTCAACCCACCCTGGTATGTCTCTTCTGCAAACAAAGCTTGGCTGTTCACAATTTTTTAATTCTTTTTTATTCCTATTCCAACTGTCTGCTCATTTACACTGTAATTTAAGCTAGTGTGGCTTGTTCCTCTGCTGCCAACAGAGGTAACCAAGCTCCTTCTCACACACACTCAGAGGCCCCATGCTTTGGCTCATGTCATGCATGTCAAGCCTATTTCCAAGAAAAAACTACCCTTCCAATGTGCTCATCTTTGTCTAGAGTAGCTGTGTAAAGGACTTTCACTTACCTGATCCTTGTACCCGCTAAATCAATGCTTCACTCTCTCTCCTCCTGTCCCGTGGCAACATCATGTAAAATGCAAGGGTACAGGCTATACGTTAGACATGATAAGCTCAGTGGGCCTCTGACCACCAGAGCAGAGGCGTGAAGAGGCTGTGGACAATGGTCTTGGAGCCAGCGGGAGTCAGCGGGGATCAAATAAGTAAAGTGGCGTTACACAATACCTTTAGAAACAAACAAGAAGTGAACCCTTGCAGTGCAGGGGAAGCTCCACTGCGAAGGTAGTTTTTATTTTTTCTGGAGATAGGCTATAAGTAATTCATACATACCAGGACCGCTTACACCACCTAACTGTTCACAGCCTTGGCTCTGTAAATTCAGTCTGTGCTTCCAACAAGCAGTGCTGGATGTACAGTTGGTTACAGGGTCATATAGGAATGTGTTGCTTTGCTCTACACATATTGTGTTGGAAGAAAGGACTTAAATATATAACTTAGAAACATGATGTGGTTTAATAAATGTACTGTCTGCAGCAATAAAGAAGACAACATTATGATACCAAGTGAGAGCATTTGACCATGGAACATAAGCATGACATGTAGCGACACAAAGTGGTGATATCGATCTCCAATGGAGTCACAAAATTGGGACCTTGTCTGTCTGATGACAATCCCCCCGACCTTCCTAGTGATTGTAAAAACATTGGCACAGGAGAAAATAAGCAAGCATGCAAGGCACTCTGGAAGAGTATGTCAAAGGTCTCAAGAAATTTAAGATTGTGACAGTTTTTTGGAATAAATTGCTAACGCTTTTGCAGATATTCTCAAAGAGTGAGTAGGAGTAATGGAAAATCAGTTTGTTATCTGAATTACCCAGGGAAAAGTACCCCTCAATCATTTCTCAAAAGGTAGGGGGAATGCAGGCGCATTTAAATCCCTCTACTCTTTTTGCTTGTCATGCTTGTCATGTAAGGCATACATAGGTTATCATGGTTTAAACCATAATATCATTGTGTTAGGCTGCCTAAACATATAACAGAACATTCCTGTTTTATTGGTTATGTGCAGCAGCAGCTTAGGGTGTAAAATATTTTTTTTGATTTTTTTTAGGAACCATTCCGAAGAAAAAAAATACAACACATACATCTGCAGGGCAATAATTTCTTGCAATACAATCTAAACTGTTTTAGGGGCACCGCTATATCTACAACATGCTTGAGGCAACATCAATTATTATTTTGCAGAGTGATAAAATTCAAGCAATATAGATTTCCTGGCACTCGCACTGTATACACCATTTGTATGATGGGTTATAAAATTGCTCAGACTACTAGATAGCAAATGAGCTGCGAAGATAGGGAGGACAAACATGAAACTGGTTGCTGCAGGTTTATCCATCTTCCATGTCAGGGTAAGGATGTACAGAATGGCCAGTTAGTGCCATCTAGTGGAGGTTCATTGTAAGACTATGCACACAGATAACATGAGACCTCGCAAGCTTTTTCCTAATTCAACCCATGATAACACAACTGAAATCAAATCACGTTTGTTTATAAAAATGTGAATAAACTTTCTCCTCTCGTTCTTTCTATTCTCTCCTCTCTTCTGTTCCTTTCTTCTCTACCTCTGCCACTTCCATCTGGACAGCAACTGACATCTTTATCGGTTTAGCGTTACTTTCTTTATCCAACACTTTGTAAACTACTGTATCATTTGAACTGTAACTTGCTGGTTATTGTTTATAATGTATTACTTTTTGGATCTACCAATGTTATTGCTTTTATGATTGAAACATTTCTCTTATTTATTTATATTGAACAAGGAAAAAAAAGTGAATAAAGATGTAAAAAATACATTTTCTGTTATATAGTTTTTCCTCTTATACAAAGCATAGTATAGTAAACCATTAAACTCAGTCCCTGTCCCAGTTCATGCTAAGTTGACCATGCGCTGCTCAAATGTTTGCAGAATCCTGCTGATTTGAGGAATTTTAAGCAGTGTGTGGCCCTTTGCCCCCCCACCCCCCCCATTCCATTCGGTAAAAGTCAATATTCCTGTAGGTCCAAAAATTTAGGGCTGCACAGTGGCTGCAGCTAATCAGTTGCAGTCACTGACCGGGTATGCCAATAGTGGTGCTGTTTAGCGTATGTGGGGGAATTGAGCATTTTTTTCTCAGCCTGGTGAGCTAAACAGACATGTGTTTTAGATGTATTTCTAACTTTAATCTCTTCAACCGCTATGTAAAAATATTTTTACCAATATCTGAGAACACAGTTTTTAGCAAACTGGACTGCAACCTTCATCTGAAAGTTCACCCTCCAAGTAACTGTGAGTGCTTAGAGGGAGGAACATAATGTCACATCTTGGGTCACTTTTTGCCAAGGAATATTTAATTACTGTAATGCGTTGCAGAGGTTTGGTCAAATTAAAAAGAAGGAAAGGGTTTAAAAATAAAGAGCTTTTAGAATTACAATAAGGGAAATTAAATCTAATTGTGGTTACATCTCACCATTACACAGGTCTGCACCTATTTAAAGTCATATTGACAGCGTGGTGCATATCCAAAATCAATTATATATAATCATAAATAATACAAAAAAATATAATACAAAATCATAGAAACAAGTCTGAAACTAGAGGGATATATATGCACTTACAAACATTTAATTGAAAAGATAATCATAATACCAAAGAAAGAGGCAAAAGCACAATTCGTACCATCACCCTAAAAAGGAAAGCTTGGTCTTTAAAACAGCACACAACAGCTACTCTCTTAAAGGAGAACTATGGGGTAAAGTCTTTTCCCCATAGTTCTCCTTAGGGTAACGGGAGGACACAAACTAGCGTCCTCCCGTCACCCTAGGCTCAGTATACCGCGAGCTGTAGCTCGCGGTATACTGAGACGCCGCAGCTGAAGCGCATCACGACAATTGTGCCGGGATTTGCCCAGCTGCATGACTGACAGCTGGCTGTGCCTATCGAAAGGCAGAGCCAGCTGTACTCGCCCCCTCCCCCGTCCGTTCCGCCAGTCAGCGCTGGCGGATCGGAGCGGGGAGGGGGGAATCCAGCCCCTCCCCTGTCACGGTAGAGAGCCGTGACAGGATCGAGAGGTGAGCGAACGCCGGTATGTGTTCGCTCGCCTTCCGATCTACTGAGCCGACCTGTGACAGTCTCATTGTCACAGGTCAGCTAGAACTATGAGGTGAGTGAAAAGCACTCACCTCATAGTTCTCCTCACCTCATAGTTCTCCTTTAAGTACTACTGTGGTATTTATTGCACTATTACACTTCCATGAAGGTAAACCCTCCCCATTCCATTTCTTATGTTTATATCCCTTTCTAGGACTTTCAACCCGCCTCTTATGAATGGCAAGTTCACAAAATGTGGCTCCTTGTGGCACAAGGAAGCGATAATCACCCCAATGACATCTGCCAATAATCCATGCGCTCTGCAATAGCAAATTAAAGTCTCTCTTGTATTTGCTGAATACTTAGTGATCCACCATCTGATCTGTGTCACTGTGTGGAGCAGGATTTTTCCAAATACTGTGGGATCACATGGCATTCCTTCATTCCTTGATAATAGTGGCGGTGGCATTAAGGGAAGTAGCCGGTTGAATATGGGGATACCCCAAATTTGCTTGAACGACAGATGGGTTGTTTTAACAGTGATGGTGCAATGCGTGATTTTGTGTTTCTATGGTAATAAAAGTTGTATTATTTTTTAATGAAATGTTTATGCATGCATATATGCCTCTATTTTTAATAAGTTCTATGATTTGCTATTCAAATGACTAATCATTAAGAAATGTCAATTTAACTTGCAATGTTAGAACACATTGAACTTAATGGACCTGTGTCTTTATATAACCTCAACAACTATGTAACCGTTTTTGGGTAAATCCACTATTCAAAACCCTCCATAACTAATATGTTTGTGTCTGTTTCTTTCACTACATTGTACTAATTGACTGCTCAACGGACATAAGGACAGTTTAGGGAAGCTCTTATTTTATCATTGGACCTGATTTTATGTCTTATCTTAGGCATGCTCAGCCGTGAAGTACCGAGGAGAACAAACTACCACACACAGGAATTGAAATTCAAATTTGTACTTATGCACCCAGCAGTACAAGGCACTTGGATGATGTGCTGAAGAAAATTAGCAATGCTGTAATAGTCCTTTGATGCTACAAATTACAGTTATTTCATCGAAGTAAAATGTTTTCTTCCCATCAAGGCACCATACCATTTCTCTCAAACAGTTGTTTAGTGTTCTTACTGATACACAAGCAAGTAAATGCATGGTGTTCTATATTCCCTGAATGGAGCTGTCTGCCTGCCAATACTCTGCTCCATCTACATCTTTGGCCATCTGCTTAGCAAAATTAGGGCAAACCATTCATTTGGAAAATAGCAGAAAGGTCAACAGCTTTATTTCACCAAAACATACGTTAATTATTTATTTAAAAAATAAAACTTAATATTTCTGCCTTACACATGTAAAGTAATTAGCAAAAGCCATTTGCTAGTTAAGATCTTTTTGTCTTACTCTGTTCAAGGCGCCATTGCTTGACTTATTTTGCAAGCTACAGTAAATGCATGAAAACGCTTTTGTAGTTAAGATGTGAGATAACTGCACATCGAGGAGCTGTAAAAAGCAAGATAAACTTAATATTTAATGCAGCAGACAACAATTTGCTTCCATAAAGGCAGGCTATGTATTGTTCATTAAAGTCATAATACACTTTGTTCATTTCAGTATTTAGATCATGCATCACTGCACCACTAAGTTAATGTGGTGCGCAAAATGCATTGAAATTTTTACATGTACATAGTACAGCATAATAAAGGTTATGAGTCTGAAAATCTTTAAAAGTGATTGCAGAGAGTGGCCTCTAACTTTGGATTAAAAGGAGCAGTAGAACACTGATGAAAAAACAGTGCTTTTCCCACTTGTAAGCAAATTACCAGTGTTAGATTGAGTCTTTAAAATGTACCAGAGTCATACTGCAGAAACCCCCCACCTATCGAATGGCCGTGTTCTCTTCACAGCACTTCACCTTATTAAATAGGAAGTTAATAAAAAGTCAAATTTCAAGTGCTCCTTGTAGCAATCTTTGAGATTTGAATTTGAAATACCTTTTAATATTTGTAATTAACACATTACAGAATTAAAGGCTACGTGCAAGTCAGGTTTAGATAAGACAAACACATAAGTACAGTCTAATGACAGCACCAAACAAGACAGAATGAGAGTCCAAAAATGTTTACTAATGAAATGAGTTGATAAATATTTACAAACTAAATTTATTGCAGAAAAGTGACATAAAAAAGACGTTTACTTTTTTTTTACTTTTGACAGTCCACAGAAACAATAAAAACATTTTTTTTAAAAAGCATGGCCCCGCCAACAGTTTTTGACAAGTCTTTTATTTAAGAAAAAAAATGTCCATTGATGTAATCCCAAGGTCAATCACATTGTCCAGCAATGTAGATCCAAGTCAATCACAATGGACGATGGCTGTCGACTTGATGAAAGAAAAGATTCCTGACACCCGCCGACGCAACCGAACCCTAGGAACACTGGCTGCAAAATGACACCTCTGACCCGAATGTCAACAAAGGGGCGGAAAGAGTCATGACATCACGGTACTTGCTACGTCCCTTTAATTACATGCCGTGAAAGCTCTCTATACCCTAATGGAATGTAATCAAAGAGGCAGAGAAAGTCCTGTGACGTCAGAGCTGTCATTTTGCGGCCGGTTTCGTCAGGATTGGACATGTCGGGAGGCATCGGGAATTTTTTCCTGTGGCGAGTCGCCAGCAGATGGGTTGACGTGGATCTACATCGCTGGACGACATGCTGCAGCTTGGGATTACATCAATGGACATTTTTGGGGGGTTTCTTATTTGTAATAAAAGACTTCTCAAAAACTTGTGTATTTTTTTCAAATAAACTTTTTTATGGTATTGTGTGTTTATTTACAATGTTACTGTTTATTTGGTGAATGAGTATTGGTAACAATTACCCCTTACTCATTCAGGGGGGCGGGATCTGGGTGCCCTTTCATTAAAGGGGGCACCCAGATTCCAATAAGCCCCCCTGCCCGCAGACCCCCACAACCACCGGGCCAGGGTTGTGGGTAAGAGGCCCTTGTCTTTATTGACATGGGGATAAGGTGCATTAAGAGGGGGCATGTGGCCTGGTATGGTGAAGGAGAGGGGGCTGCACACTCGTCCCCCCCCCTTTCCTGCTCTGCCAGGCTGCTGCTCAGATCAATGGTCTGGTAATGGATTTGGAAAGTCAGGAAATCACCAGCACTCAGTAGTAAAGATAAATATGTCCCTTTTATTGGACAGAAAGCGTCACAGACATCCAAATAAACCGACGTTTCGGGACCGCGCAGGGTCCCTTCCTCAAGGCAGAAAGACAGGTCACATCTTTCTGCCTTGAGGAAGCAACCGAAACGTCGGTTTATTTGGATGTCTGTGACGCTTTCTGTCCAATAAAAGGGACATATTTATCTTTACTACTGAGTGCTGGTGATTTCCTGACTTTCCTGTGTTTGCACGGCGCCATCCGTGGTATCTCATCACTGCGAGCACCACTTTTTTCATATCTGGCCGGGACTGCTGTGAGGAGTGTGGAGGGTCTCTCCATCTACTTGCATCTGTACTTTCTGGTAATGGATTTTAGCTTTTTTTTTGTCATTTTGGCGTTGGGGTACCCCCTAAAATTCCTACTAGACCTAAAGGGAATATATGCTATTTTTTTTTTTTCAGTTTAACATTTAACAACATAAATTCATTCAGAATGACATTCGGAAAACATTTTGGATGCATTGTAAATGTTCATTATTAAAGAATTGGTTATGTTAGGATTCTTTATTTCTTTCATTCGGAAATTTGGACGCATCCGAATGTCTGAATATGACGACATTCATCCAAATTTCAATTCAGAAACTAAACTAATCTTACATGTCTATTGCAAATGAATTTTTGGGGTTTAAAGACCTCTCCATTAATCACCAGGTATTAATTACTTGTAGGAGCAGACATAATCTGGATCCGGCAACCACTCAGCTTCTCTCTTTCATTTTCAAAACTTAACTGAATAAACTGAAGACGCTGATTGGTTGCCATGCGCAACTGCTCCAGTTTTTGTCTGCTCCAGTTTTCATAAATTCCCCCCTTAATTGTTTGCTGGTTCACTGATGTTGGCTATACCCTACACAGCAAGTAATTAATACCTGGTGACTTGTGCCACTTTCTGAGTCCATAATACTACCTATCATGTTTAAGCCCTGAAGAAGGGGGAGGTATTAAAACCCTCCAAAAATGTTGGTGGTTCTTTGCTGGCATTTATGAACCCATGCCATTATTGAAGGTTTTTGTGCTTTCATTCTGTCTTGTTTGAAGTTTTCATTGGACTGTATTTATGCTTATACCTTCAATCCTGGATTCTCTTATATGTGGAACATTCTGTTTGTGTTGAGAGCAGCCTCACTGGAGCCATTTTGCTTTATCATGTTCTGATCGATCTTCTAATTATATGAATCTAGCGCCTCACCTCTACTTGTTTTAGATAAGATAAAGGCACCTTTAGTCACAGACAGAATAATAAAAAAATACATTAAATGTAAATGTTGCTTAGGTGTTTTTCTTCATATGCTCAGTTTGTGTTATTCAGGTGTGTGACAGGTACACGTTAAGGCATTTCCTACCCTGGAAAATAATTAATGCTCATTGTTCAATGCTTCCTTAGATGGTTACTTGAGATTCCTTTATCAATTCACACTAAGAGAATTATAAAAAAAGTTATAGGACTGTAGGGAAAAATTCAGGTCTGGTAATCATCTCAGGAGTGCCCTGCATTCACCACACACACTACCCCATTTAGTCTCAGCAAGATGATTTTGTTAATGTTCCAAAATTCAGAGGACCACATCAGTATGAAGAATGTCCTCACTACTAGGACATTACATTCAGGTGCCCTCTTCTAAGTTGAAATACACACCAGATTATTGCATGTGTGCAATCAGGAGCCTCCCTAGATGTCTCACCGCCTAAGGTCAGGGGGGAAGGGGTGGTGTGGTGTGTGCTCTTGATACACATTCTGGGAAGAGGGGTGGTTGGGGATGTGGGGGTTAGTTACGCTTGGTGCGTGTTCTTTTGATGCTCTGGTCATCATAGGTCTGCAGAAAGGACGAGGTACAGTTTTGAAGATTTTTGTTCATTGAAGAATTCCTGTACATCTGCATATATCCTTTGAAGAAAGCATCTGAAGAAGTGGACTTTGTTCTGGTAAATGTTTTAGAAAATGTCTCTATGTACCCAATAGAAAGTATATGGTTGAAAAATTGTAATTTGGGAAATCTCTGTTAAAGAGATAAATCGTTTCTGGTCTCAAAGGTTTAAATTCTAATAGTGATGTTAAAATGTGACCCAGTGTAAAAAGGGCTCATAAATGAATGTCTTAAATGCTTTTTATCCGGTTTTTAGTATGGATCAATAAATGAAATGGATTTTAATGACTTTGTCTCGCAGTATGTATAAATATTGGTTAAAACGTAAAGGTACAAAAAATCCCTATCTGTGCATATTTTATATATGATTTTTTGCTTTTGAAGTCTTTCCTTGTGTATTATATGTCAACCTCCTCAGCATGCTCTCTGCACAGCTCTCTCTACAGTTAAATGAAAGCATCTAAACCATAGCTGTGTGGTTTTGTCATTTACTTTTTTTTTTTTCACTTTTATTATTATTTTGCTTTGCAGCAGCAATCTCTAGACATTCATGGGTAATTCCAGCAGCAGAACTGAAGGGGAAAGAGTGCAGAGTCAGTGAGAAGAGTTACATGACTTTCTAGCTTCACTAGCATGCAAACATCATCTTTCTGTTTCAGCACTTGATTGGTGGACGGTAGGGTCCAATAATAGCACCACATATTAGGCAAACAATGTACTGCCTCCAAAAGAACAGCAATTTGTATGATATGCTTTGTGAAACTGTTGTGGATATCATAGAAATAGAAGCTATATTAGTTTACATTGCATATTTAGTTACTGTATACTTATTTTAAAATATATACTCCCACAGACTTATCAGAAGAAAAAAATTAACACAATACTTATATAAATGTATCAGAAATCTTAAATAATCCTGAGCTTAAATCTCTTAAAACAGCAAAGTTTAACAGGAAGAATGTAGGGATAGAATTACATCTAGGAGTAGCCAAAAAAATAAGGTGCAACGTGAGTTAAATATCCAAAATTACATAACAATTTTTAGAAAATGTCACATTTCATAAATTATTTTTTTCCCATTTAAAGCAAAGCTCCAGCCAGAAATAACACAATAAAAATAAGCAGTCCAATAAAAGATAAAGTAAAAAAAGCAGATGTACATGTCATTTTCACTTTCAATCCAGAGATTTCCCCAGCAGTACTTCTTTTCTACCACAAGATGTCCTCTCAGATCAGCATTATTCCATCCACTTGCTCTGACCCCAGACTGTCCTGGACAGTGAAAGGTGGAAGCAGTACAATAAAAAATATATTATGTTTCAAATCTTTATTCACTGACATACCTCCTCGATCATACTGGGCTGGTCACCTGCTGAATCAGCACGATCCACAGACAGCTTAACTCACCAATAAGACACAGATGTTTAATCCAACACAGCTTTACTTCTCAGAGGACAGTACAAGGGATATTTTCCATTATTTTAAAGACAATGACCTTCCCAGCCTAGTGTCTGCTAGGAAGACTAGCGCTATACAGAGGGAACATGGAGAAAGAAGGGAGGGTCTTTCTAAAGACTATACTAGCTTGCTATAGAGGGCAGAACAGAGGGAGATACCAACTACTGTAGTGACACTGATATACCACTATATATCAGGCATACATCAGAACATGACAGCATAATGTATTATAATGGCAACAGCAGCAAAATATGTACAGGTGGGACATAACAGTATAGCGCATCTCTCTGTCACTCTGCGCTCTCTTCCTATCAGCATGCTTCTTTTTAGCATATTAAAGGAGAACTATGAGGTGAGTAATTTTCACTCAACCTCATAGTTCGAGCCGACGTGTTCCTTTTATGGAAGGATTATGCTATGCACCCTTGAGGAGAAGGAGGAAAAAGACAAATTAGCAGTCCTCAAAATAAAATGGTTGCTATGCACCCTTAAAGGAGAACTATGAGGTGAGTGATTTTTACTCCACCTCATAGTTCGAGCTGAAGTGTGACAATGAAACTGTCACACGTCGGCTCAATAGATGGGGAAGTGAGTGAACCCATACCATTGCTTGCTCACTTCTCGATCATCTCCCTGCAGAGAGCTGTGACTATCACTCACTAGATAGGCAGAGCCAGGTGTCACTCATGCAGCTGAGTGGATCTCGACAGTAATGTCGGGATCCGTCCTGGCTGCGGCAGTATCAGTATACCGCAAGCTGTAGCTAGCGATATACTGAGCTTTGGGTCACGGGAGGACGCTAGTACATGTCATAAGAGAACTATGTGGAAAAATACTTACCCCTTAGTTCTCTTTTAACAGGTTGGCTCCTTCTATTGCTTCTTTCCTTTCATCTGCTGTGCAGGTACAGCAAGAGAATGATAACCGTCAAATTCAGGTGCTTGTACTGCTTGCAATAAAACAATACATTTAATGATATAGTAATAATTACAAAGCTGCATTAATTTGAATCTATTATATCTGCCTAGAGATTAGCTTTAGATGTGTACTGACAGACAACCATTATGCTGCAGTGGGTGCATGACTGTCAATCCATTTGCCTGCTATACTTGAATACCAGAAATAGCAATCTATATATAGTCAATGTTTGATATTCATCAAATTGAAGCAAGTATTCACCCTAACAGGGTGACTGCAATTTGCAAGGAATAATCATTTTGAGTCTTATATGTCATCAAGAGCTGCTTGCCCAAAAAAAAAATTCAGGTATTTGTGAAAATTGCTTTTTTTTTTTGTCTGGATTATTTTATATGGTGTGTAGGAGGTCAATTTATCAGTTAGGTTGCAGATATTATGGGTGTTTTTTCAGTAGTACCATTGTTAATTTGTAAAATTTCCAACATTGCTGTCCTGGTTAAAGTGTATGGAAACCCTAACAATGAACTTCTCTTTTTTGGTCCACTTCGGTCTGTTAAGTATACCACTGAAAACGTTTTGATAAATTTGTTAAATAAGTAAAATAAAACCCCATACTCATAGATACGCTTTAATATGAACTTTAAGAGGTTTGAAGGGGCTATTAATTTAGCTACAGACTTTTTCTCCTTATTATTATAATCAAAGCAATTGAGCTTCATTATTAAAGTTTTAAATGTTAAGTATGGTAGCCAAATCTAATTAATATGCTATTTATTGTTTATACCACACAGATATTTCTAATCATAACAAGCCCAAAATGGAAGCTTTACTAACTATATGTGTTACATGTATGTGTCATCCTGTGAAAAACAGACAGGAGTAAACACTTGTCAGAAAAGGCAGACAAGCAAAATGATTTTCCCAGAGGCTGTAGCCACTTGTCTTGTGTTGTCATGTAATATTAATAACTTTGCTTGTGCGCTATGGCCTGGCAAGTCTAACACAGAAAAAATATTTTGTATCCTTCAGTCTGGATTTCTTTCCGACAAGTGTAATTTATTGCGTTTGACAAAGGTTGCAGTTGTGATTTTTCTGAAAATGTTTTACTTGTTGTATGATGGTACAAAGCTACCAGAGCAGATATTGTCTATATGACAGATCATTCTCACCAGCTCATCATTCTTCAAGATAAATACTGTACAAATGAAAGGTGACTGCAATTAGAAAATAATAAGAAATGTCAAAGTGACTAGACTGCTTCATACTGGGGATACATGATTGTTTTTGTCTTTTGGCCAAGACAGGTCATTTATCATTATGATTTGATATCTTGTGTTTACAGTATACCTTAATCGGATATGGAGGTCTAGCTGCTTGTGCCCTGGGGTGCTATCAGAACTGACTGACTACATAAGAACCATTACCAACACTGTTTCAGGCTCTCTACTTACAAATCATTTGTAAAACAGGTGGAGCTGTATGCCCTTCTCTGATCTGAATAAGTAGCTCACCCAGTATGAAAGAGTGCACAAACATTATCAGGTCTATTCACTAAAGGGTGAAGAGTTTGGAGAAGGCAAGAGAAGTTAACAATCTAGGGCAACATAGCTGATCTGGAAAGTGAGCTGAATTGAACACGCACTGGGAGGAGAAGAAGGAGGAAGAAGAAGGAGGAGGAGGAGACTAAAGATGGCATGGCATTTTATAGAATTCACCTTAAGGAAGGTAGCTCCAGGCTCTCTTCATCTATTTTGAAATTGCAGAGTAACTTCTGCAAAAGGACCATGGCACAGTTTTTTGACTATTTGTCCTCACAAACACGTAATCAGAAAACACCTTCTAATAGAGTAATAGAGTAGTGGGCGGACATACCTGCTCAATTCAGAGGAACCTATCCAGACCTAAACCTGGGACTCTGCAGGACCTATTGTACATCACTTAGAGTACCGCAACCTGGCTGTGCAACACCACGCACTGCCTACTCTCTCTCAGAAACAGTATGCTCAGTGTGACAGAGGATTTCCTCCTGTCATTCCAGACACTATGATAGCTTCAGAATGCCAGTGCCCAAATACAGGCCAGGTTCTTAAGAGCTTCCAATACCAATTGCCTCTCAGATCAGATATTTGATGGAGGTCTGTCTAAATATCCACTGATCATGTAGGCCTGTAAAGGGGACGTTTACAGCACTAATATGCAAGTAAAAGAACAATAAGATGAAAGATTGCATTTATTGTTGTAAATCAGTTTGTCTACATTACTGCTATTCTCTACCCCATAGTGTGAAGGTAACTTGATCATCCCTTTGGACATATCCAAAGATGAATCCCCTTGAGTATAAAACAGCTTGGCATATTAAAGGATCACTATTTCTATTATTTTCTATTTGTTTTTGCAGTCCATGTGGAATCATTTCCATAAACATAATATAACATAAGCAAATGTTTCATTTTTTTGCAGAATTAGACGGGTTTTCAAAACAGTAATACCAGATTGCTCTCAGAGTTACATAGTTACATAGTATTTGAGGTTGAATAAAGACATAAGTCCATCAAGTCCAACCTATTGTGTGTGTGTGTGTGTGTGTGTGTGTGTGTGTGTGTGTGCATACGTCCCTGTGTCATCACATTCTTAAGAGTACCTGTACCCCTGTACATTATGGTAACTCAGGAAATCGTCCAAAAGCTTCTTGACACTATTTGCTGAAATCACTGCCTGTGGCAGAGAGTTCCAAACCCTAACTGCTTTAACTGAGAAGAACCCCTTACACCCCTTGTGTTGGAATTTTTTTTTCACCAATTTTAGATGGTGGTATCTAGTCTTTGTTAAGGAGTTAAGCGTAAAGAGTTTGTTGGTAATATTGCTTTGACCGTTCTTGTACATGAAAATCATATCCCCCCTTAATCTCCTTACTTCCAGCGTGAACATATTTAAATTTAGTAACCGTGTCTCATAGTTCTGGTCCTCCATTCCCTTAATGAGTTTGGTTGCCCTTCGCTGGACCCTTTCCAGCCCAGGACATCCTTTCTGTGTACTGGTGCCCAAAACTGGACCGCATACTCCAGATGAGGCCGAACCAATGAAGTGTACAGTGGCAAAATTATAGACTTGTCCCTGCAAAACATTCCATTTTTGATACAGGACAGGATTCTGCTAGCTTTGCTTACTGCAACCTGGCACTGTAAGCTATTATTCAGTCTATGGTCTAAACAGAAGGATTTAACACCTGAGTGTCCATGTGATAGTGTCCTCTGCAATCCCTTTAGTTTAGCCAGATAAAATTGTACAATAAGGTTTGCATAAAAAACGTAACCATTATAGTTAACATTTTACCTTAATGAATATTATATTTAAAACATAGAAACAATATTCTTCAGTTCTGTGAAAGTGTAGGGGATGTGATTAGTGGTACCCACCTCCCACCCTTCCTGTAGAAATTAGGCTTATAGGGTTACAATTTGAAATAAGTGCATATTTAAAATACCTTATCAACACAGGAGAAGTCTGTACTGAAAATAAAACTGTAAATTAGTTAAAAACAGTTGAATGTCATGGAAATCTGAAATGCAAGACGTACATGTGAAAACTTGCCCACATAGTCGCACCGTCTGATCTTCTCTGTTAGTGACACAAACCCTGTGATTTTATTATTGCTGAAATCGCACATTACAAGGTGACTCCTGATTTTTTTTTTTAAATAGAAAGAAATGGAGTTATAAATATCCTCCTCTGGGTGCCTTTCCCTTTTTCAATTCTGCCATTGCTATAATTTCTGCTAATCCTGCTGATCAAGATACTTTTCAAAAAAAGGATTTGTAAAAGCACTGGCCATGGTCATAGGAGAATTTCCTTTTTATATAAAAGCTTTATTACTTTTCTTGTCAGCTGCCTTCATATTCCCTATCTTGATCTACAGTGCACCTAATTTTTGCCTTATATACTGCAATCTGGAATCAAACATATTTTATGTATGAGTAGACTGCTCCATGTTTTAAGAGACTATAGTGTGGCAAAATGTAGTTGTGGGAAGGGGCATAATTAAACAGTGACAGACCCATCCTTGCAAAGGTTATCATTTTAACTGCTTTGTCACAACTGTACTATGCCCATAATTTATTCCTATAACATGCCTATTTATGGTACAAGCTCAGTTGGGATTGTATGAAACAGTGACAACAATGGTATCTTACCAAAGCAGCAACTGTATATCACACAGCAAAGGTATATTATATCACATAGAAGTAGTATATTATATCACATAAACAGTAACTGTCACATCGCCTAGCAACTAGGATGAGCTTCGTGATGAGCTTCAGGTTCAGGTCTACCAGGAGTTCGACCTGAACACTAGTTGTTCGCGGTTCGAGAAAATGGTGAACTAGTGCGACTTTTCGCTCCCACAGCAAACAATTACCAGCAATGCTATTCCTGGCCTCTGAACTATGGTCAGGTAGAAGGGTCAGTCATGGTTTTTATTGGGGGTTCTAGCTCCCTCTCTTTAAAAGTCCTGGTTTGCAGCAGCCTTTATTTAGGGTGTGTTGGAGGAGACATGTAGTAAATAGGTAGAGATCTCTGACCGTTTGCAGGGAGCTACTGCTGCTGAAAACTTTCTATATTACAGTGACTCACATACACACTCACTGTGTGTTAGACAGATGTTGGGCAGATAGGGAATGATGGAAGAGTGTTTGCAGGGAGAGAAAGTTGCTGGCATAATACTACTATATAGACATGTGCACCAGCAAAAAATTTGTTTAGTTTAGTTTCGTTTTGAAACAAAGAAAAAACAATTTTGGCTTTTTTTACAGTCTGCAGAAGATGAAAAAAAAAAAAGCCTGAGGTTCCCCCCCAATTCATACCAGACCCTTTAGGTCTGGTAGGAATGTTAGGAGAATGCCAATTCAAAAGCAAAGAAGAAAAAAAAACTTTATCCATTACTCTCCTTCCTTGGATTAGAACCTGCGACCTTGACAATGGGAAACCTGTACGCTAACCACTAGACTATTGACTCTGAACCTTTAAATATCATTTTTTTTTCCTAATGTCATTTTGCTGCAACGAAATTCGTCCAATAACGAATTTCGGGAAATCGGGAATTTCGGATTCGTTTGCATTCGTCTTAGCTGTAATTCGGAATTCGGATGCACCTGAATCTCCGAATTTCCGAAAATTCGTCCGAAACGAATTTCAGAACGAACCGAATCGCACATGTCTACTATACAGTACTGCTGCTTACAAATGCTATAGTTACAGTCATATACACAGACAACCAGTGAGTGTTGTAGACTTGCAGGAGATGGGAGAGATCACAAAGTCTTTTCATATTTTACAGCTCTGTAGAAAAGTGCTGTACCCAGTGCAGTGTTCACAGTGTATAGAGCCAATGGTTATTCCAAGACTTTTTGCATGTCTGTAGCAACTTCAGTTACTGTTGAGCTGTTGTCCCCTTTTTGATTTTTTTATGTGTTTATTATTTTTATGTCACATTTTATATTTCTATTTTTTTCAGTTAGTTTACCCCCTCCCCAAAATATCGGTCATTCACTCGGCTGCCCTCGGCAGCTTTGTGAATAGACCCCTTAGTGTTTTAGGGTTGAGGTTTAGTGTTTTAGGGTTTATTTTTTTATTTTTAGGGAGATTTATTTTATTATGATTTTGCTGTGGAGTCAGCAGCATGAATCAGTTTAGTGCACCACCTCACCACATTGTTAACTGCACAAGCTCACCAAATCCTCGATACCTCTATTGCCATAGCGCATAATAAAGTTAGTAAATTCCATGTATTTATAAGGTCAGCCAGGCTTAAAGGGAGTGGCAGAGGTTATGCACATGCAGCTTTTATGTGCCTAAACCATATGATTTATTGATTAACTCTTACAAGTGAGAAGCAGACCCCCCGGGGTTCAGGCTGGATCACTGGCCATAGCTTGCACTGTACACACTCATTTTTATTTTACATTAAACCCTGCCTGGTCCCTCCCTTTGCAAATGTGGTCCTAAAATCCACTTACAGTAGATATTGTGCATGCAGTTTGTGCAATTTGTGGCTTGTTTTTGTGAAATAATATACTGTGATTTTGATTTCTTTATTAAAACTTAGCTGGTCTCTCAATCAAACAAAAGGTGGCCTATTAAAAGTTCTTAAATACTGTGCATGGTGTCAGTACAATGCTTTGCTGGCTTCCATCTGTGAAAAAGTATACTATAAAGATGATTTGTTTTTAATTGGGAGCTGCTTGATGTCTCTCCTGTTCAAAATGCAGCCTAGTAAAAATTATGAATTACTATACATGAAATGACTACAATATCTTGCTGGCTTTTCTGTGAAATAAATATACTGTTATATTGATTTTGTTTATTAAAAGCTGCCTGGCGTCTCTACTTTTCACCCCCCCACTGCGGGTGTTAACTGCTCATTTTCCTCTAGGGGTATTGTGCAAGGGCAATCCTTCAGCAGGATTGGAGTGCAAATAGGGGCCGGACCTGCAACCTACAGTGTGGAACTATATCACAGTTAATGCAGCAGGGGAGATCATTTTGCCCTTTACACCCCAGGTGCTCAAGGACTTTGTACCAACATTGAGTGCGGGTCTTTTGCTGCTGACTATATATTTATTTATTTTTTGGTAGAATTGGGCATATAAAGAAAGGAGGGGTTCATGGAATGTGGATTTGCAGTTTTGATGTGTTCTGCTGTCTTTCCCTATCAGCATGCTCCTTGTTGTCACATAAGCACTGCAGCACAGCTGACCAGATCTGATCTCTGCTGTACAGGCGCTGTAATTCAAATTCACTGACACGGCTTGCCCTAATGATGTATTAGTTAATACAGAGATGCATTAATTTGTGACTTTTATATCTGCCTGGAGTTTAGCTTTAATGACACTCACATAATGACTGATTATAGTAATAATAGTAATAATAGTAATATTATATAGTAATATTAACAACAGTAATAGTTGAAGAGAAGTGTGAAATGTGTTTTTCTTTCTATTTTCTCAGTGATATTGCAGAGATAATGTAATTGGGCTTATTATGGTATGCTACTGTTTTTCCTACACCCTATGAAATATCTAATTATTTTCATTCCTATTTTTCTTGTATAGGGCAAAGAAATGTGCCAGGACATTTAGGTCTCTCTATGTGAGTTCTTGTAGAGAACAATGGTTTCAATTCAGATCTGTCACTGAGGCTTGTGTAGAGGTGTTTCTATTATATTGCTGCATTTATATGTTGTTGTAATGCTAATTGCCTCTAATTAATTTTCATCTTTAACCTACTTGTAAAGAAAATGGCAGACAAAAAACACACAAACTGTATTTCACTCTATTTTGCAGTAACACATTCCGAAGTAGAATTAAAATCAACAGGGTCAAGTCAAAAATGCCAGGGGTTACAGTATCGGTCTTATAAAATCAATTGTCCTGAAAAATATTGTATACTGCTAACTGTATACTGTTAATACATGTAATAACCGTGCTCAGCATATGCATGTCTTTTTACTCCACATGCTTTCATTTACCGTATATTTTTCTTCACTTTTGCAGACAATGGAACATACTTTAATACTTCCGAAGGTGCCTACAACTGTCACATTTTGTCAATATGGTTTATGTTTTCTGTTACAAAAAAAAAGGTCCTTCATCCAATCAAAAACCTCCTGGGTGTGTTATAGTTTATCGAAATGACTGTCACTTTTGAAGGACAACATGGTCAGCTTGTTTGTTGACAAATAATACACTATAGTTAGAGCGCACACCAACCTCCTAAATGTGCCTCATGCAATAGTCTACTGTTCATATGCATCAACTGGGCTAAGACATCCCGCGCCGAGGGCTTTAAATTAAAAAAAGTAGCTCTTTAATTTTCATCTAACAGGATTGCAGTGCCAAAACTTTTGCAATACAAAGTAGCAATGTTTTAAGCCTTTTATGGCTCTTATTCAAGCCAGGAGTATGTACATAGTAACGACATTTCGAGCCTTGAGCGACTCGATTTCATTCCAGGAGTATGTATATGATAGCAACGTTTTAAGCCCCGTAAACATCTTTTTTAAGACAGGAGAATGTGCTTGAAAAGAGTTGTACATGGCTTGAAACACTCTTACTATGTAAAGCTTGAGTTTTTAATAGTGATCTTTTCAAATACCGCTAACTACCAGCTTGTTAAAATTGTAAGGCCCTATGAGGTGTCTGTGAAGTGCAGAAAATGGAGCCATTTGAGGTGGATACAAAATGTCACAATCACCTCCTCTCCAATAGAGTGGCAGGTCCCCTCTCAGGTGCGCGGCTGCCAGCACTTCTAAGTTTCACACAGAGCACCAGCAACAACTCTGCTGATTGGCACAGCTTTTTTTGTGAAGTGACACATGGTTTGCTGTTCAAGAAACAAGTCACTTTACCTAAGCTGAGCCCCCTTGCTGCAAACTGAATTGTGCCTTTTGTGCCTGCCCTCGGTAATCTGTGTCCTCTGTGCCCCCTTTGCTTCCAGTGTCCCCCATGTACCTTCTGTGCCTTCAAAAACTTAGCCCACCCATGTGAACCCTATGACCTCAAAGTGCACCGGGGCATCTTGTGTCATACTGTGACCGTAGAGCATACTGTGCCACCCAGGGTCCTCATGGCATCCTGTGTTACCCATGGGCATCCTGTGTTACCCATTGACCTTGGAGCATCCAGCCTGTGTCACCCAGTGACCCCAGAACATCCTGTGACAGCCAGTGACCCCAGACTATCCCACAGCATTCTGTGTCACTCATTGATCCCAAAACAACCTGTGTTATCCAGTGACCACCTGTGTGTCCACACAGCTACAGGTACACTCCTGTAATCTCCTGGACTGATACAGACCCCTTTTTGTGGCAGTTTGCTCAAAACATGAGCCAATCTCATGTACTCTTCTGTAAATCCTCAAATCATCTCTAAATTGGTGTTGACCTTCCTTTTGGAGGGTGCCTACTTTTGTTCCCCATGGTCCCTGTGTGTGTGTGTTGTAAAGTAAAGCAAAACAAATGGCAAACGCACTCATCAACTTATCACCAGCTTTAAAGCAAGGTGCACATGGAATGGGCTTTAAACAATACAACAGCAAAAAGTTTCCCAGCACACTCACCAGCCAGCATGCAAAAAAACTTGTCTAACCACTTAGGTTAAAAACAGAGGTTTTAGAGTTACGTCTTCTGCAGAAAATGTGAAAGCCGCACCGCCTCGCCAAGGCACCTCTATATAGTGTGGTCCTAACTCTAAACTATGAGAGTCTCCATCTTGGAGCACATGTAGCAAAATATAAAATTGGGTGCAGGTTTGCCAGGAGGCAGCCCAACCCCCTTTAAAGGCACAGGGACACACAAGGAACCCCACACATCACAACTGCAGCTGAGACCCCCAATGTGTCACTGCACCAAATCAGTCAAGCAAAACAAATGGCAAACGCACTCATCAACTTATCACCAGCTTTAAAGCAAGGTGCACATGGAAGGGCTTTAAACAATACAACAGCAAAAAGTTTCCCAGCACACTCAACAGCTTTTTGTTGTTGTGTTGTAAAGTAGTCACTGCTCCAAGCTCGCTCCTGTGATAAACTATAATTTCAATACAAATTAGCTAACTAATCCTTAGATTGTAGTTCATCACAGGAGTGAGCATGC
This sequence comes from Nanorana parkeri, assembly GCF_000935625.1. Taxonomy (NCBI): domain Eukaryota; kingdom Metazoa; phylum Chordata; class Amphibia; order Anura; family Dicroglossidae; genus Nanorana; species Nanorana parkeri. The sequence goes on along the minus strand of NW_017307662.1, from coordinate 60,354 downwards.
AGTGGTGGCTCCTTTACAACACACACAGGGACCATGGGGAACAAAAGTACCACTCTCCAGAAGTAAGGACAGTGTCAGCATGAATTTGAGGATGATTTGAGGATCTACAGCCGAGTGATACACAAATAAGATACATTATTGTCAATAGTTAAGGGACTTGAATGCATTTTAAGATTTAACTCATGAGTGTAGTGTCACTTGAAACCTGTAAAATGATTTAAATGCATATATAAATGTGATTATTTAACCAGTTAATTTCAAAATGAATGTTAGAGTTCCTATTTACCTCCATTTCTCATGTCTCACATACCTTTTTAAATAATTATTATTTTATATTGATTAAGAAATACAATTAAGATTTCTATCCTTCATTCACCACTTGAGATGCTGAATGCATGTTCTTGTGCAGTATATCTGCAGAGGAGGCTGGTTCTTTACTTTATCTCTTGTTTATTAGAAATGGCACCAGCAGCTTTTCTGCCTGGTAGTGATGTGCCAAGGAACTGAAGAAATGATCATTCAGAGAATACATTAACACACCTGTTCACCAATCGAATATCTGCATCTTTTGTTCCCTGTATAATACTTTCTTGGTCTGCCCATATCTGTCATTTTTTTTATTCCACTGGTAAGAAGGCGAAGTTTCAGATTGGCCAAGCTGCACAAGATGTGTTCATCCATGATAATGGTCAAATCTTTTAGAAATAGATGGTCTTAGCAAGTCTTGACTTTCAATATTATGCACGGCACAGCAGAAAGTTTTCTCTCACACCCTGCATGAAATTGACAGCCAATGCTGGCTGGACTGCTTATACTTATCAGATTTGGCTGTAAACCTTTTTCAGACTGGGCTGCATATGTATGGACTGTTTATACCTAGGACACCTGTTTTACTAACTGGTAATGTTCTACGTAGAATATCACAAACAGCTAAAATGACATAAGTACACAGATTTGTATAGGTTGTTGTTACATGAAAACAGGAATGTTGCAGTTAGCACATTTCACCACTAGATGGTGTATTTTCTTTAAATATTAATTAAACAAAAAAAGGTTCCATGTGAGTTGCTTAACGTAGCATACCAAATATCTTTTGGCTGAAAATCAAATACTGAATGTCTTGTGAACTTCAAAGTATACAGTATAAGATTTGTCATATATTTACTGAATGTAAAGGCATCTGACAATCATGGCTTTACATGTCCATCATTTCTTTGCGTTTCCCTAGAATAATCAGCTGCAAAACTGAATATGTATTTCAAACTCTTTGTGAATTTGCATAACAATATGTACTATGGATATTACACAAAACTAACTTTACTATAAATGCAGTCGCAGTATTCAAATTCAATATTAAAATTTCTGATGTTGCATAATGCATTTAGAACTGAAGCAAAGCAAACTCGAGCAATGCCACAGGAAGAAAATTAGATTAGAAATTCAGTATAGAAATACATATTTATATTTAGTTTTTGACCATATATACCCTTTAAATCTATGGTCCTCAACTGGTGGGTCGCGACCCAAAAGTGGGCCGCAACCCCTTGTTCAGTGGGTCACCACGTGCCTTTCACTGCTCTAGACATGTGCAATTCGTTTCGTTACGAATCGAAATTCGTACGAATTTTCCTGAAATTCGTAAATTCGGAAGCATCCGAAATCCGAATTGCAGTTTCCGAATTATATCCGAAATACGAAATTCCGTTACCGAATTTCGGATCCGAATTTCTTTGAAACAGGAACTAATATTACCCCTGTAAATGAGGTTGAACAACATGACAAGATTTTTTTTAATCCAAAATACGAAATACGGATCCGCTGCTCCTGAGGGTTGCATTACAATACAGGCAGGAAATACGAAATTCTGTTGACGGAATTTCATTCCGTTACGAACATTCGTTATATTGAAGTTAAAAAGCAAAGTACATTTGTTAATATACTGGAGTTGATGGTAGTTTTTTTTATCCGAAATACGAAATTTGGATCCGGGATCCGTTAAGGTAGGAAGACTGGGCGGATCTTAAAAAAATGTTGAAGTGTGTATGTGTGTGAGAATGCCTGTGAGAGATTGTGTCTGTGGTTGTATGTGTCTGTCAGTGTTTTTGAGGGCCGATTCACACTAGTACAGTGCATTAATTAATTGTCTTGTGTAAATAACGCACTGTACTGTGCAATCACACCGGGTGTTCTGGTGCGGGAGGTGTGATGCTTTGCCGTTCATCAGAACTCTCATCCAATCAGGAAGCCAGGTGGGTGGTCACATGACCACCTGCCAGGCTCCCTGCTTCACTACTGCACCCCTGCTGGAAGAGGTAAGGGACAGTTGAAGAGATGGGAACCCGGGATGCCTCAGGTCTTTGTATGTATGTAACATGCGGGTGTGTTTGTATTTTTGCACACATACCCTAATGCAACAGGCTGTGCACGCCTATGGGTAATAGGAGTGGCAAAGTACTATCTCTGCATTTTTACTGCTCTGAGGACACTAGTCTACTACAGACAGGTTTAACTAGATATTTATGATTGCATTGAGGAAGACCAGACTCCATCTAGTCCAATATAAACTAATTTATTATAAGACAATGACATAAACAAACTATGATCTATACCAAACAACCCTAATGAAAATGCATGTTAATAGAGGAACCTACCTAACTAAAATGCAAAGGGGAGCAAAATATTCTCCCCTCAGCCACCCTTAGTTGAGGACTAATTGTTAGGCTTTGCTGGCTGCTAGGAGACAACCACTTGTGGACACTGGAACTGCACTATTCAAGTCAATGTACTATAGTGCCACTAGCAGGTACCCTAGTTAAACTGTATATTCTGGGCATCTGTTAAGCAAAAAAAAAAAAACTGCTTGAATATGAAATGAGCAAATATGGATGTCTCTATGTACATATCTAAAAACATAAACTCTAAACATAAAAAAAACTTTATTTTTCTCTTGTTCATTATGGGACACACAGGATCCAGAGAAATGTGCGGTTATACTGCTTCCTACAGTAGGTTTTGGACACTGGTAAACAATAAGCCTGGTATAACCACTCCAAGCATGTTTTTTTGCTAGTGTCCTAGGAGGATTAACTTTTTTTCTTCACTACACACTGCTTAAGCTAGTCTCTTTGGAAGCCATACCAAACCCTGCTGGGCTGGACTATTGCAGGGCCTGTGTGGAATGTAATTGCATTGGATTGTGCATTGGATTCAGCATTTGGCATTTTCTAGACCTTTGTGTACTGTGTTAGTCTCAGAGCACTTTCTATGTTTGGATTTGTGGCACAATCTCTGGTATGACCCTGTCTCTGAAGTATTAATTTATGAGCAAGCTGTGTGGGCGGAGTATTGGGAGCTGCTTCATTTGTTAGGCCCATTGGGCACCATTTTTACCTTCTTTCTGTTGGTTTCTATGGAAAGAGTTAAATTGCTGAGAGGTGCTGCTTTACTACGTGGTGAGTCACGTTCATGCTCTGTTCCCACCATTCAGCTTGGGTAGCACCTTCCCACCACTGCTCCTAACTGCCAGAGACATGCTGTTCCACTTCGGTTAGTACTTGCTGCTGCAAGCAGTGATCTGGTCACCTCTAGCCATTTGAACCTCTTCTGCTCTTAGCAGCCGAATCGTAAGTGCCTAATGTTTTAACTCATATTTTGAGTGGTGTTGTCACTGCCAAGCAGTACAACATGTCAGACCCCAAACAAAAGAGGAGCAGTCCTACTGTATAAGGTCTCTCCTGCTCACAATCCACTAACAGTTCTGGGCAGCCTGCAGTGCTCCCTCTCAAGGGCAGACATCTGAAGCCTTGGAGTCCTCCTTAGCTCTGTCAGGTGTGGCCCCCTCCCAGGCTTTATCCTGTGAGGATTTCACTGCAGCTATGCAAACTTTCATGGGCCAAACTGTGTCTTTGATTGCTAACTCTTACTCCAGAGACTATAAGCATTTCTCAATGCCCTCCACTACAGAATCATGGTCTAATCTGCCAGCAGATTTAGTGGCCTCTGCTGCAGAGGCTCTCTCTGAGTCCTA
>NW_017307662.1:54949-56309 GCF_000935625.1 Nanorana parkeri | reverse complement strand
ACACCTACATGGTTCACCCATTTCAGCACCTATTGATGCAATGTGAGCCACATTAAAAATGGAAGAACAGCCTGTAGCTATTACTGACACTGTTACAAGACTGGGTTCCCTAAAGGCTCTAAACCTTCAAACACATTTCCAGTGCACATCTAATTAAAGATGTCCTGTATGGAGGCTAGGAAATTCCTGATAAACTATTCATACTTCTCAAACATTTTACAGCCCAATATCCATTTGAGGAAGCCCTAATTAATCAAGAATTCCCATTGTTGGTCCCTGATGATTCCTGTAAAGGATGCACCATGAATTAAGGATCCCATGGATAAAGGTTTGGACATTCTCTTGTTTTCCCTGCAGGTCTTGCATTGAAATCTGCCATGGCTGTGATGTTAGTCTGTAAAATTAGGGACATCGATTAAATCGATAATAAAGTATCCAGTTTCCACCCATGCTGATCACCTATTTGTAGAGGTCTTAGACCTGTTGCTGGCTGCCCTGGCCTACACTACACTTCTGGATGTCTCCTATCTTATTTCTCGAATTAGTCTCCTGTCAGGGAACATGCACAAAACTCGTTGGTTGTAATGCATGCTTGCAAAACAAGCACACTAAAAGAGGTTTCTGCACATGACCTTTGAGAATCAATGTCTATATGGAGCTGTATAGGACACCCTAATCAAGGGTGTCACTGGGGGTAAGAGTATTAATCTACCCCAGCAAAAGAAACTTTGGTCTCAAGCTGGGAAGACTTACCTCCCTACTTCCAGGCTTCAACCAGAAAGACAACCACTTTCTGAGGGAGAATTCATCACAAGTCATGACCGAAATTGTTATGTGGCAGTTCAAGCCCTAAATAGGTTGATTGGATCCTGGACCTACAGAATTTAGTATTGGAGTTGGCTTATCGGTTAGAGCATCTGGGCCTTATCCTAGATACAGCTCATGCAAAAGTTTTTCTTTCCCAGAAGAAACTTGAAACTCTCTGCTCCCAGACACAGACTCGTCTGTCAAAGAGTCAACCAACTCTTCACTTTCATATGGGATTCAAGAAGGTTAATGGCAGCTTTCCAGCAGTCCTGTTTACCCAGTTACACTCCAGACCCTTACAACTCAACATCCTTTTATTGTGGGGCACATTGGTTCAGTCTCTGGACTAACTAGTTGGCCTGTCACTGAGGACCAGGTTGTCTCTGGTCTGGTGGCTCACAAATGCAGCTATAGAGTTAGGAAAATCCTTCCTTCAAATGTCTTGGAGGATCCTCAACACAGATGTCAGTCTGACAGGCTGGGCAGGAGTCCTTAACACATTGGCAGTGCAGGGGCTTGGATGCAACAGGGGGTCGGGGAGGGGGTTTGGGGG
>NW_017307662.1:52628-54594 GCF_000935625.1 Nanorana parkeri | reverse complement strand
AGGGGGTTTGGGGGGGGCGCAAAAATGCACAACGGGTTTTACATCTAGTTTAAATATCAAGAGATTAAAGTGTGGATAGCATACATTTATTATAGGTAAAGTAGAATTCTTTTTAAAATCATCTGTTACTACAAGAAGAGTGCTTGGGGACAAGGCTGTTTACTGGTTTAAATAGTATGTATTCACAAATCTGCCGGTCTCTGTACCAATATTATACTAGACTCACTCTGGGTGCAAGACATGTAACCCTGCTAAAAATTAGTTTAGTTTCAGAGCAATTTGAGTTTTTATTTCTTTCATTTTCCGGATTTCGTCACCGTTTAGTCACATGACCGTGCCTGAAATGCAAACCCCAAAAGCCAGGAAAAAAATGCATTCAAGTACACTAACTATTAACAAAAATGTAGCTTATTTGTGTATCCCTGGCACTGTCCTTCCTTCTGGAGGGTGGCTACTTGTGATCCCCTTGGTACCACCCTGTGTGTGTTGTAAAGTAGTCACTGCTCCAAGCTCGCTACCGTGATGGACTACAATCTCATGTTTACCTCTGGGCAAAATAGATTTTCTCTCCTTCTCCCATCTCTAGTAAGGAGTGTGGTACATTTTTATTAAGACTACAAATACATTTAAAGGACAATGGCTGACAAAAAATATAATTCAGCAATAAATATTAACAATATCAGCTTGCCTATACCTGCATTTTGTTTTTGAGTGCAGTTTTGACAGTAAAGGTCAAGATTCACGTTAGTTTGCACCATACAATACATTTAAAGACTATTTGTAACGTAGAGATTTCACTACATGTTAAGAGACATACAATCACAATCCTAGGTATTTACAGAACATGGTGTTTCAGAAAAAAAATAAAAGCACCCAGTTATGAATATGGTAGTCAGTATAGCATTTCAATTAAAAACAAATGTTTATTTCATCTTATTTTTGTTTTCACACAACCAAGTCAGAGAACATTAAATACAGTCAATAAATAAATAAACATACAAATAAATGGTAAATAACAAGCATATGTGAACACATTGAGAGCAAATAGTAAATATCTGATTGCTAGCCCTAGGTAAGATGATCACATATTTTTAGCAGTGGAAATTCACACAACAGTGTGAAAAATACTAACAGTATTATATAAAATATAGCCCACCCCTACTTTTCAGCAGCTGAGTGTGCCACCTACCAGGAAATCCTTGTCAAATGTTACTATGAGTGCAATTTATCAAAACTGGAGCGAACAAAATCTGCAGCAGCTGTGCATGGCAACCAATCAGCTTCTCTCTTTCATTTTCAAACCTTAACTGAACAGACTTAAGAGGGAAGCTGATAGGTTGCCATAAGCATCTGCTCCAGATTCTTCTGCTCCAGTTTAGATAAATTCCCCCCTAATATTTCAATCACAGCGCTCTTACTAATAAATACATTTCTCAATAATAGTGTAAACTTGCATAAAGTGATATGAAAGATTAAAGTGCTTATATATTATTAAAGTGCATCAGTGACAGCCCATAACAATTCATATGTGTACTTTCTTCATGCCGCTCTACGCCACACCACAAGTTTTTGTACAGTAAATTCCAAGCACTGTTTTCTACCTCTACCATACTCCCCTCCTCACAGTGAACTCACTGGAGCTTTACATATTTACTTGAGTAAATATGTGCACAAGTCAAATAGCACTCTCAATATAGATTTTCCCTTATTTTGTTAGTCCACCAACCGAACAGCATAACTTTTCTTCTCCAATATCGTAATAACCCCTGCTATGTCAAAATCCCATCATGGACAGAGATAAATAAAATATTCATAGGGTAAAAATGTTTTATGAAATGAAAATGATAACACTAAGTACAGTTAGGTAGGTTTGAGCTGCATCCTGTACAAAATAATCAGCTCCCAAAACAAATATACAGATGAAGTCACAAATCTGTACTGTATATATATATATATATATATATAT
>NW_017307662.1:45654-52603 GCF_000935625.1 Nanorana parkeri | reverse complement strand
ATATATACTGTATATATGCACTTTTATTATTGATATATTGCTTTATGTATGTTTCCACTATTAATGAGAAATCTATTTATTAGTAAGAGCGCTGTGATTGAAATATAGCATAAGTTGATCACATAGGTGAGTCCTATTACATGTTTTTCCACTGGAGCAATATAAATATATACTGTATACCAAAATTTTCACTCGCCCCCTCGCAATTGGTGAGTGAAAATTGCGTGGGGGCGAGTGGAATGTGATCAAGGGGGTGTGCCACCGGCAGGACCAGGGATGGGACACTACCACCGCTAGGGATCCCGCATATCACAAGGCAACTGAGATCTGCCTTGTGATGTGCGGGATCCCTTGTGTGTCCCTGTGCCTTTAAGGGAGGTTGGGCTTCCTCCAGACAAACCTGCACCCAATTTGATCTTTTGCCATATGTGCTCCAAGATGGAGACTCTCATAGTTTAGAGTTAGGACTGCACTATCTAGAGGTGCCTTGGCGCGGCTGTGCGGCTTTCACATTTTCTGCAGATGACGTGTATCTAAACCTCTGTATTTAACCTTAGCGGTGAGACAAGTTTTTTTGCATGCTGGCTGGTGAGTGTGCTGGGAAAACTTTTTGCAGCTTACTGACCTCCACACTCTGCGTCAGCTTATTGACCTCCACACTCTGCGTCAGCTTATTGACCTCCACACTCTGCGTCACCTCACTGACACCTGCACTCTTCGTCACCTTATTGATCTCCGCACTCTGCATTACATTACTGACCTCCACACTCTGCGTCACCTTACTGACCATCGCACTCTGCGTTACATTACTGACCTACGCACTCTGCGTTTATTATTATCACTCTCTCCCACCACCACCAGGAGAAAGAAGAGGGCACCTGAATACCATCAGCTAAGTGCGCTGTGAGTCCTTTTCTCCTTCCTTGCACCGCTGACCTCTGCGCTGTGGGTCACACTGACCTCTGCGCTGTGGTTCACACTGACCTCTGCGCTGTGCATCACACTGACCTCTGTGCTGTGCATCACACTGACCTCGGTACTGCGTGTTACATTACTGACCTCTGTACTGCTGGTCTCTGTACTGTGCGTCACATCAATGGCCTCTGCACTCTGCATTGTTACTGATTTCTGTACTGTGCGTCACACAGTTGGCCTCTGTATTCGGCATTGCACCACTGACTTCTGTACTGTGCGTTGTTACTGATCTCTGTACTCTGCGTCACACCGCTGACCTGGCGGAGTTAAGGTCAGGGCAGGGTAGGGGTTAGGTGCGGCAACTGGTGGTGAGTAACTTTTAAGGCCTGGCTAGTAGCTCAGGACTTGACATTTTGAGCCCTGCTGTATACATTATATTTATGTAGTTCACTATTCTTTATGCATTATCATTTATTGAAGAAATTGCCTTGACAATGAACATTTTAAAAAATATCAAAGAAAAAAAGTACAATGTTTTGGCTATTTCAATCCAGTAATTCATAATTTTAGAGCAAAATCACAAATGTGTTAAGTGGAGTCAGGTAAATTACCCCTGTGCCAGAATATATCATAAGTAGTAGGATATAAATGATACAATCAGGTTAGGTCATAAAAGCAAATACATACGATTTCTCTGGAGAGATTATTTTTTTTAGCATTTTTGCAAAGAATGATCCTTTCTTGACCAGCTTGTTTTGAGCCATTGCATTTTCACTATTTATGACAAGTAAGCTTGTTTGACTTCAGATCAGTGTACTGTATGCGTTTCATTGAAAACCAACAACTATTTCCTCCAAACAGGAAAGAGTAGGAAGTTGCAAATGATTAAAATATTGAAGTCAGTAATGTTCTAAATATGCAATTCCCTCCCCTGCACTAAGTAGATCATAAAAGTAAAATGGCCTTTTTCTCTAACATAAGTCTTTAAGTTACAGTTTAAAATACACAAAACATCCTAGATTTCTCACACAGTTCTTTGGTTAAGTGAAAGAACATAGGGAGCATTTCATTTTTCATTGTTACCAAATGGAAATGCTATAGCGCTTAGTGTAAAATTATTGGGTTTCATTGATAGTATGAAATGCCATATGAGTTGACTTAAGTAAAATTAAAAGTAAAAGTACTTTAAATTCTATTTAGGTGGGAGTGTCAAGTGTGCTGTTTAAGATAAATAGTATGGAAAAACTTATTATAGAACATATGGGAACGTCAAGACCCTTTACATTTTCTGACCTATAAGGCTGGGTTCACACCTAGGCGTATTGAATATGTGCGTCTGTCGCGTGATTTTTTTACCGCGATTCGCAGTAAAAAAGTCGCGCGACCGTTGCGCGATTCCGAAGGCTACTTGGCTGTATCCCAATGTAAAACGCCCTACAAAACGGCCCAAAGAAGTACATGTACTTGTTTGAGCGTAGGCCGTTTTGTAGGGCGTTTCAGACGGGCGGAAATACGGAAAGGTGTGAACCAGACCCATAGAAAACAATGGGATTTTCATGTTTGTACGTTTTGTTGAGCGTTCATAGAGCGTTGAACGCGCGACAAAACGTAAAGGTGTGAACGGGGCCTAACTTTTCATCTTGGGATGTGAGATTTTTATAATCACAAAGGAATTAAAACATATAGTTCCTTCTTTCTTTAACCCCTTCGTGACTGACGACGTACAGTGTACGTCGCCAGCATCGGGGCTGTTTAAACAGACTCCCGGCGACTTTTGCCGCCGGGAGTCTGTTTAAACTTGTAGAGCCGACTGTCGGCTTTACAACAGAAGCGATCCTGGCGACTTACCTGTCGCCAGATCGCTTCTGCGTCCCGAAGAAGGGGCCGCCCCCCCGCCGGACCCCCCCGCCGTGCTTCCCGGGCTCCGTTGCCCCTCCTACGGGCCCGGGACCGGCGATCTTTGTGTCCGCGGGGAGCTGGGGAGGAGGTCGACGAACTTCCGTTCATCGATCCCCTCCCCGTTCTATGGGACCGGGAGCGATGCAGATTGCATCACTTCCGGTCCCTGGGCTGTCAGTTCTGGGCTCCTGCAGCCCAGCTATAAGCTATTGAAGTGCGATCTGCACTTCAATAGCTTATTTCCAGTGTAAAGGTGACACTGAGGGTCTTTTGGACCCCCAGCATCACCTTAAAGAGGACCTGTCACCACCATCTGCTATTACATGGGGGGGCTTGCAAGCCCCCCCATGTGATAGCAGTCAAAGTAAAGTAAAAAAAAAAAAAAAAAACAGTTTTTAAAATTAAAATGAAATAAAATAAATCTAATAATAATAAAAAAAAATTTAAAAGTACCCCGCCCCCGCGAGCACGCGCGTCGCCACGTAAACACGCGTCGGGTGCGCCTACGCATGAAAACGACGAACGCGCTACACATGTTGGGTATCGCCGCGCACGCCGGAGTGAGAGCAATAATTCTAGGGCCAGTATTTTGGGGTATCTCTAAATTGATGACCTGTGGGGGCTTTCTGTGGGGGCTTTTTTGACTTTTTGGGGTACTGCAGTTTTTTGCCGTTTCACGGTCGCACGCAATCTGTAAACTGGGCATGTTGGGTATCGTTTTACTCGTTGTAACCTCATCTTTTATATTTCATTAAAAAATTGGGTAATTTGTTGTGTTTTGGGGCATTTAATTAAATTTGTCACTAAATTTTGGGGTTTAATAAGGAGTTGCGCTAATATTGCGCAACATAAAAATTTTCAACTACCACCATTTTATTCTATAGGGTCTTGGCATTCAGAAAATATATAATGTTGGGGGGTTTTATGTCATTTTCGGGCCTAAAATGTGGAATATAACATGGGTGCAAAAATTGAAAAAAGGGCCTCAGTCATGAAGGGGTTAAGGCCCCTTCACACCTTTACGTTTTGTCGCGCGTTCAACGCTCTATGAACGCTCAACAAAACGTACAAACATGAAAAGCCCATTGTTTTCTATGGGTCTGGTTCACACCTTTCCGTATTTCCGCCCATCTGAAACGCCCTACAAAACGGCCTACGCTCAAACAAGTACATGTACTTCTTTGGGGCATTTTGTAGGGCGTTTTACATTGGGATACAGCCAAGTAGCCTTCGGAATCGCGCGACGGTCGCGCGACTTTTTTACCGCGAATCTCGGTAAAAAAACCGCGCGACAGACGCGCATATTCAATACGCCTAGGTGTGAACCCAGCCTAAGACAACTATTGGTAGTCTGCTGCAATTTGGCCAAAGCAAAGAGATTGTGATGTATACTATAATGACATCTGGAGCTGATATTAAAAAGTATAATACCAAGTAAGGATTATCTGATATTATCTAGATGTGTCAACAATTTTTATCTTTTCCAAAATTCCCCTTTGTCAAAACTTTCATGTATTCCAATAGTTTGGGTACTCTCCAGATTCTTTCAATATTTATTACATTACTTTCAGCATAAAAAGTATGACAATAATAAGGAGAGTTTCAGTGGTGATACTGTTTAAAGGTTGATGATAGGAAAACTCTTGTTCTGCTTTTAAATCTGATGACAGTAAAATGTTATTCTTTTCTTTCCTTTTTTATTTCCTTAGTTTCGCATGAAACTATTAAACATCCGTCAACTTCCTCTTTCATTATCTCCCTACAAACATAAGTACTTTATATATAGTAATACTGTATAGCATCTGCTATTCTTTTCTTTAAAATCAGCTGTATTTTGTTGGATTCAAGGAAGGCAAGATAAACTTTGATAGTTTTCAAAACTTACACCAATTGATTACTGTATGGTACTGGGTTCCAAGTTAGCTGTTCTCCCACTGTAAGAAAAATAGATAAAATGTACATAGCGGTTTCTGCTCCTGTGTTTTTAAACAATGCATTTATGCGATACTGTTTTGGAGGGTACAGAAGACAAAGGACACTTTATAAAATAGCAAAGGTTTTGCAGTATTCCGATACGGATAAATACAAAACCCAAATAGAGCTAGTGGAAAGACCACAATACATGACAAAACAGCTATTTTCAGCAGTCTTAGTTTAGTCCTTATACATAGGAATGCATGCAGTGAAGTTACTAGGTACATGGTACCACAATCTCTTGAGCACAGAAGACAAAAATCCTGGTAGGAGGGCTAACTGGCAGTGCAGTGGCAAAGCTATTCAACCCTTGTTCAAGTAGGACAAAACAGTGCTCAAGTGTAGAGTTTTGTAGCCCTTGTTGGGTACAAAAACTCACTCAAACATGAAAAACTCCTCTATAGGCCGTAACTAACTGCAAAATAATTCAGATCATGATGTCAGTCAAGCTAATCGCTCCTACAAATGTCCAACCTAGAAATTCTCCATATATATTTGACAGCAATGCTACTTCTCAAATGTTTTAGAACAATCTCTTCCAGGTATATTTCACTTGTCTGGGATGCACCCATTTTCACTTGGCAGGGATTATGGCACAGTACTGACTTGACTCAATCAACCTCTTCAGGGTCAGTGATGTTTTTGTCTCAAATGACAATACTCTTATATATAACCTAGCAGTCACCCTGCTTTTGAACTAGGTGCTAACTTTTTTTCACAAATCCAGCAGGCAAAACTCTACAGCCAATTACCCTTTGTCTTTATTTTTATGCCAGCTACTACAGTTCCCGCTATCACACCTAGCTGCATTGACAACCCCTTTGCCCAAGAACCTCCCACTGCATGTTGCCATTCAAGCAGATCCCCATTGTAAGGGAGAAAAAATCAACTGGTATTGGCAGTGGTAAACCATGCACAGGAAAGAGACACTTAGTAACTGTCTAAACTAAGTTTGTCCTGTACCTTTATTCAAGAAAGTAAACAAACATAGTTTCAATGCAGGAGGGCTTTTTACAAGTCTATGGCAGAAAACAAATAAATAAAATATCTGTTTGTCTGAGCCATTAACTAAACTCAGGTCAGTTTGTGACTAATAGAGTGTTCCTTAAGGGGTTCCCCAAAACAAACAAACAACACTTGTAGCTTTTTAGTGTTATATCAGCAGTTAGCCTTTCACACAGCAGCAGGCTTCCACAGCAGAGAGTTCCAGGACCCAGACAAGTACTTATTAAGATTCTGAGAAAAACAAAATGTCTGTATTTAATACATCAGTCATGCCCCTGCAGTCGCTCACCATGTGTAGGTGAGAAACCTAGGTGACACATATACACCATCCACAATCCTAGCCATACGATGCCTTACACCATGTATTATATAGGCATTAAAAGAGCACCTGTCACTTCCTTATAATATCCAGTTCCAATGTTGGCATCAGAAGATTTCAGTTTGCGGGCAGTGGTATTTTAACAGACCTCACAATAACCTTTATAAATATTGACATCCCTTTTCAAGTGGATTTGCAAAGTTCTACCTAGCAGCTCATCAGCTGTGGATAACCACCGCCACATATACTAGTATGTAATTGTTACTATTACAAAGCGAGACCCTTTTTTCAACATATATTAACAGGCAAACATTAGATCTTTATTCAAAGTGTGCCTACAGATAAATGTGAAATACTTAAATAAATAAACCATATTTTAACATATAGTTTTTCAATTATATATGTACATGGGGACTGCTTTTTAGATCTTCCTATATCACTACTGAGTAGACCCTTAATGACTGGTTGCCAAAGATCATGTGATCTAGGCCAGTGCTTCTTAAAGTGTGGGTCGCGACCCCATTTGGGGTCCCGCAAGTGAACAGGGGGGTCGCGATCCGTGTCCCCGGCCAGGACTGCCATTAGGGGGGTATGGCCGGTACTTGTGTGAGGGGCTGAGGAGGTCTGGGCTCCAAGCTAGATTGTTTTATTTCAGTTTAATGTAGAATTTGCAGTGTAGTGTAGTTTTTAAGGTCGCGGTCCCCCCTGTGCACGTGTGCGCAGGAAGGTTTGTTTTTTTACATTGACTGAACTTTCTTTAACCCAGCAGCAGTGGAGCACAGCTGCTGGATGTAAAGGTAAGGAGGGGGCTTAGTAGTACTGACTGACCGACGCTGG
>NW_017307662.1:41198-41716 GCF_000935625.1 Nanorana parkeri | reverse complement strand
GAGACAGTGACTGGTGCTGGGGGTGCGGCGAGTCAAGAGGAGATAGAGACTGACTGGTGCTGGGGGGGAGTGAAGAGGAGAGATAGTGACTGGTGCTGGGGGGAGGGAGAGAAGAGGAGAGAGACACTGACCGATGCTGAGGAGGGGAGAGATTCTAGGCTGCCTAAGCGGAGAACTGGAAACAGCAGGCTTTCATTCATAGCAAGGTCTTTTTTTCTTAGAAATATTGTGACATGTAATGCTGACATGTGCTCTATTGATTCATGTTATGTGTACATTTTAATGCTAGGTCCACTTTACCCATGTAATATTAACATAATATCTAGTCTGGACAGGCAGAAGCTAGCAAGATGACATTTTCACAACTTTGCAATTGTAAAAATTCCAAATTACATTGTGCTTGCTTATGTGAGTGCACGACACCCACAAATCAAGCACAAATGTTTCTTAGGATCTAGGAGCTAAAAGAGAGCAATTATATATTTATTTTTAAAATTATGTATCTTGTTTGAATTGAT
>NW_017307662.1:40821-41110 GCF_000935625.1 Nanorana parkeri | reverse complement strand
CAAAGGTGAGCCTAGAAATGAATCAGCTACTGGACTTGCGATCAGGCTACAAAACACGTAGTAAGCATGCTCCGGGCAATAGATTGTTTTTACAACATTTTTAATGACTTGAGTCCTAGTTGTAATTTTGAAACAATGCCAGGATTACACTTGTTTGAAATGATAGCATGGTGAAATGGCATCCAGACTCAGTGGCTGTAGGGGTTCAGGTTGGGGTTATGCCGTAACCGAACTAAGTCAAGGAATTGAAGCGATCAGTTCTGGGATTGTAATCCTGCCAAAGAGGGCT
>NW_017307662.1:35193-39271 GCF_000935625.1 Nanorana parkeri | reverse complement strand
AACACTTTTAATTTTTTTAAACTGGATTAGGCCTGTGGCCATGGTCCAAAGGTGAGCCTAGAAATGAATCAGCTACTGGACTTGCGATCAGGCTACAAAACACGTAGTAAGCATGCTCCGGGCAATAGATTGTTTTTACAACATTTTTAATGACTTGAGTCCTAGTTGTAATTTTGAAACAATGCCAGGATTACACTTGTTTGAAATGATAGCATGGTGAAATGGCATCCAGACTCAGTGGCTGTTCGGCAGCACTCATGCAGCCCCAGACCATGACACTCCCACCACCATGCTTGACTGTAGGCAAGACACACTTGTCTTTGTACTCCTCACCTGGTTGCCACCACACACGCTTCACACCATCTGAAGCAAATAAGGTTATCTTGGTCTCATCAGGTCTCATCTCATGAGACTAACACTAACCCCTAGGAATTATGTGTGTTAATGGATCACTGCTTTTCCCAGAAGACCGCACTGAGATACCAGCCTATTTACAGGCAGCCTGTGCAATAGGAGCTTCATTTTTATTGAGATATTTTCTAAGGCTGTTCCACACCTTCAGGTCCTGACAGGGAACCTACTTCTTATTCGTTACTCCCTTTAGACTGCATTCTCCATACGTGCCACTTGGGAGGGGATTCCTTAACACAAACATGTCTAGACAGGGCAAAGTAACACATTGTGTATTCCATGCACTCCCCTACCACCCCATCAGCCTCCTGGAGCCCCTCACATAGTTACTGCTTAGGTAAGGATCAACAAATCTGCCAGAGTTTACGTCAGATAGGGTTCAGGGAATCTTGTTTGAAATTCAGCAAACCCGAACTTAGCAGTGAATCCCATTGATTGAATCCTGTTTAAAATGATGGCCATTTTTTGGACTAATAAGTACACTTTTGTAAAAAAACAAAAACATGGGAAACTGAGCAACGCCAGTGAAGGGGAATGTAACAATGCAAAAAAATGTTTCTAACAAAAATGTAAAGCAAGGAGGAGGTTATTTTTCATGTAGCTTTAAGGGTAACATTAAAAACTCACAGAGGCTTCAATTTTAGATTTGGGTAATACTTACATTTGATGGACAGCCTCAGTGACAGCGTACTCTCACAGTGCATATTTAGCTGAGGACTTGATTTGTTTATTTTACAATTAGCTTGGCATACATACAGCAGCAGCACCCCAATCTGATTTATTGTAGAAAAAACATGTATTTTTTCATGGTGTTTAATCAGTGAAACCTGCTTTTTCATCAAGCGCTACTAAGCATGCTTTGATTAATGGTTAGAATTGTCTGTTAGTTTGCCGAGGCTGTCCCTGTTCTCACTGACACAAAACTATCCTGCCGCAGGTTGATTCCTATAAAATACTCAATAAAAATTAAGAGGACGCAAATGACACAGCAGTGTAAGATTTGCCAGAAGCAGGCCAATGTGCAAGACTAGGCCCAAATGTACTAACGACACAGAGTTCAGGCAGGCGTTTTACTAAAAGAGTTAGGATATTGCAGATGGTATAGCAGTGTAAAACTGACCAGCAAAAGAGCACTGTTAATAGACAGTCTAAAAATAAATCATCTTCATGTGGCTGCCAGAAAAATCACCATCTTCGCCTAGGAGGCAATTAGCATACACTATGAAAAACCTGTACAACATCGGGGAACTTAACCTGAAAAAAGATTAGCACAGGAAGCAATAGCTTCTTTGCTATCTGCAGGTTTTGTTTTTTTTTTCAGTTTTCTGACATCTGTTGCTGGCAGAATAAAAAAAAAACCCAGCATAGAAATGCATAGCTAGAGAGCTATGGGCTATTTCAATTTGCAATATCCAATAGCAAGCTGGCTATTGCACCCGCCCTCTGCTGCTGTCAATCACTAGAAGAGGACCTGATGGAGAACTTCAGCCAAAATAGCCGATAGGAATCTAGCTATGCACATTCCTATGCTGGTTTTTTTTTTTCTGACTGACGGCGGCCGGCGGCTCCGATGTCAGAAAAAAATCGAGCAGAGTAAATCTTTCCGGGAGAAAGTGTCTCTCTCCCGGGCGGCCAGGAGCTGCTATCTAATAGCGGGAGACTCCTGGAGCATCTGGGAGAGTTGGGATGCCTGCAACATACTGTATAAATACAAAAGTATAAAAGACTTTATTAATTCGTAGAACCAATAAAAGCAAGCAGAGCCCACAATACATATAGTACAAAATGACTTTATCCTCAATGTGCACACATGCGACAAAACCCCTGCACTCTGTATTCCTTACTCCTGACCCCTGCACTCTGTATTACTTACTCCTGACCCCTGCACTCTGTATTACTTACTCCTGACCCCTGCACTCTGTATTACTTACTCCTGACCCCTGCACTCTGTATTACTTACTCCTGACCTCGCACTCTGTATTACTTACTCCTGACCCCTGCTTTCTACATTACTTACTTTTGACCCCTTCACTCTGCATTACTTACTGTTGACCCCTGCACTATACATTACTTACTCCTGACCCTTGCACTCTGCATTACTTACTCCTGATCCCTGCACTCTGTATTACTTACTCCTGACCCCTGCACTCTGCATTACTTACTCCTGGCCCTGCACTATACATTACTTACTCCTGACCCTTGCACTCTACATTACTTACTCCTGATCCCTGCACTATACATTACTTACTTTTGACCCCTGCACTCTTCTGTAAAAAAAAAAAGCACAGTGCACCCTGGAGAACTTTGATCTATTCCATGTTGTTCAGGTAGATATTCACCTCTGCATGTTTGCAATCTAATCAATATCCACTACATATTCTGCATGGGCCTAATGTTGGTAGCCCTGCATTCCCAAGTGCTGACGCACATTCCCTTGTGTCCTTCCTCCCTTCAGAGAGTGACTTCCATAAATGCCTGTACACAGCAATTGTAATGTGGGGGCTACAGATCAAATGCATTTCTAACGCTGCTCTAGGGGAATATACAATTACTCAGCCAACACCGAGGACAATCTGATCTACATCCCATCATTGTATATTCCCTGCAAGCATCTCCAGATGCTGACAACCCAGATTACAAAGTGATACATGGAAAACCTAGACCTTGAGTGTCAGCCCTCCCCTCTTCTCTGGGTGTCCATACACTTCAATTATAATGCTGGAACTACATGCTCAGGTCATTCATAACATCACTAGCCTGAGGCAATATGTAATGGTAAGGCTCACCATACCCTTTACAATATCTCAATACAATCTCTATACAATTAATTATAGATCTTCCAAAACTATAAATCACCATCCACGACGCTACAATCTTTGTACAATCAATTTTAGATTTACCAAAATGATGTAATATGAGAACCTACCAAATCTATCCAACGAAACTGTATGCAATCAGACAGGCCCTTGGCACTACATAGTTGGTAGATCTAAAAAAGATTGTACAGGCACATAGTAATGTGTGTGGTGAGTTTATGAAATATGAGGACCTACCTAAATTAATTAATCAATGTCAGGCATAGCCTTGCACTACATAATTGTTGGCAAACCTAAAGAAGATTGTACAATCATATTGTAATGTCTGTGGTGAGCATAAAAGTTAAAGAAGAACTCAAGGGAAAATTATAATTACCCTTGCAGTGGGACTACCCACACACTGCAAGGGTTAAGTGCTGGTTTTGGTCTAGGGAGGAAAAAAACTAAGTTATAGTCACCTGATCCTCAGAGTCAGCTTGCTCCTGGACTGTTCCCTGGAGCATCTCTCCCCCTCTGCTGCGGCTGTCTAAGGTCCCATAAATCATCATGTCCAATACACTTTGTATAGGATGTTAGGATGCTGAGGGACATACCAGCGCTGGAGTGTAGGAGACAGGTCAGAGGGAACGCTGTGACAGCTGGCTGTATGTGAGGATCGGGTGAGTATAACTTTACATTGGAGGCGATACTGGTGGCTGGGTGGCCGCCAAATCGCTTCCAGGGGCCGGTGTAGTGCGCCCGACACCCCTGCCTTGCTTTCTGGGCTCTGTTGCTACTCCTGGGGACCTGGGACCAGCATCACAGGTAACGGCGGGAAGCGGGAATAGGGACACTAGGGGTCTAATTGACCC
>NW_017307662.1:27869-35170 GCF_000935625.1 Nanorana parkeri | reverse complement strand
CATTTTATTTAAGTGTATTTTTTACTAAAAGTTTGATAAAGAGTTGCGTTGATATCATGTGATGTGAAAATTTGCTACTGCCACCATTTTATTCTACAGGGTGCCTTCAGGAAATATGTAACTCTAGGAGGGGGGTGCGGGGGTTAAGCAATTTTCATACCTAAAAAGTTGATTATAACCTATGCAAAAAACGCCTTGGCAGCAAAAGGGTTAAGGGTGGGCTCTGGCCGGATGAATGCGGGTTGTAGTGCTACACCCAGATACATTGTGACTTTGTATCACAGTTTATGAGCCAACAAGCCATTCACCATCTCTTCCTGTGAACGATCAATCAGATGGCACACTGCTCAGTATTGATCTGCATCGATCCTGATTAGTGCAGTATCGGGTGTTAGGACAGTATAGAGCGCCCGTATGCTGCGCCCCATGATCTGGATACACATGCTCGGCCGATGCTGATCTCCAGGAACACGTGACGTGGGCTGTGCTCGCAGAGTGAGGATGATGGGTAGAATAGTTCCCGTGCTCCTCCTCCGATGAGTGAATGATTCATATAGAAGGGGATCACCTCTCTCCTCCGCTGTCTGTGACAGCTCAGCACACACACAACACTCAGGCCTGGGGCTCCGACATATCCGCACTGACATGACCGTCCCCGGGCTACCACAGCACTAGATCCAATGGGGAACCTCCTGAACGGGGTCAGCTTCAAGGAACCCACCACTGTGGAGGAGTGTGACTCCACCTGGGAGACGGACTCCGGGGGAGAAGAGGAACAGGGGGATGAGGATGACGAAGGCTTGGAGAGTGGAGCGGAGGAGCAGGGACCGGACAGCAGCCAGGTAACAGCGGCATGTCTCATGTACTTTATAAATCAGTGTAATATGTGATCATACTGTACATGTATGGGGGGGTGCTGATTGTACAACAAACTCCCCATCTCTTATCTTCTCATTCACCATCTCCCATCACTTTCCCTTTGTGTTCACTGTGCACATGGCTGGATCTCATCCATGTGTGTTTTCCAAAACATCAGCAAACATTCGTATGAATACCCAACATAGCTGTCCTAGACTTGTGTTTATATATAAGAACTGTCACTTCCTTCCTTGTTGTGACATAGCAAGTCTCTGCACTGGGGATACTCCTGTCACTAATGCCATAGGACACACTTGTAGACTGGGTGAACTATTCTAGAACAATATCACCTATTGTCCTCTATATGCACAGGAAAATATGGCAGGCTAGAAGCTGTGTTTATGCTTCTAGATTCTTTAAATCCTAGCATCAGTATGTGTTTATATGCGTTTACTTGTATTTACATGCATCTGGTACCAAATCCTAGCATCAATATGTGTTTATATGCGTTTACTTGGATTTACATGCATCTGGTACCAAATCCTAGCATCAGTATGTGTTTCCTAACATCAGTATGTGTTTATATGAGTTTACTTGTATTTACATGCATCTGGTACCAAATCCTAGCATCAATATGTGTTTATATGCGTTTACTTGGATTTACATGCATCTGGTACCAAATCCTAGCATCAGTATGTGTTTCCTAACATCAGTATGTGTTTATATGAGTTTACTTGTATTTACATGCATCTGGTACCAAATCCTAGCATCAGTATGTGTTTCCTAACATCAGTATGTGTTTATATGAGTTTACTTGTATTTACATGCATCTGGTACCACATCCTAGCATCAGTATGTGTTTATATGAGTTTACTTGTATTTACATGCATCTGGTACCAAATCCTAGCATCAATATGTGTTTATATGCGTTTACTTGGATTTACATGCATCTGGTACCAAATCCTAGCATTAGTATGTGTTTCCTAGCATCAGTATGTGTTTATATGTGTTTACTTGTATTTACATGCATATGGTACCAAATCCTAGCATCAGTATGTGTTTATATGAGTTTACTTGTATTTACATGCATCTGGTACCACATCCTAGCATCAGTATGTGTTTATATGGGTTTACATGTATTTATATGCATCTGGTACCAAATCCTAGCATCAGCATGTGTTTCCTAACATCAGTATGTGTTTATATGAGTTTACTTGTATTTACATGCATCTGGTACCAAATCCTAGCATTAGTATGTGTTTCCTAGCATCAGTATGTGTTTATATGAGTTTACTTGTATTTACATGCATCTGGTACAACATCCTAGCATCAGTATGTGTTTATATGTGTTTACTTGTATTTACATGCATCTGGTACCAAATCCTAGCATCAGTATGTGTTTATATGAGTTTACTTGTATTTACATGCATCTGGTACCACATCCTAGCATCAGTATGTGTTTATATGGGTTTACATGTATTTATATGCATCTGGTACCAAATCCTAGCATCAGCATGTGTTTCCTAACATCAGTATGTGTTTATATGAGTTTACTTGTATTTACATGCATCTGGTACAACATCCTAGCATCAGTATGTGTTTATATGTGTTTACTTGTATTTACATGCATCTGGTACCAAATCCTAGCATCAGTATGTGTTTATATGAGTTTACTTGTATTTACATGCATCTGGTACCAAATCCTAGCATCAGTATGTGTTTATATGGGTTTACATGTATTTATATGCATCTGGTACCAAATCCTTGCATCAGTATGTGTTTATATGAGTTTACATGCATCTGGTACCAAATCCTACCATCACTAGGTGTGTATATGAGTTTACATGCATCTTGTACCAAATCCTACCATCAGTAAGTGTGTGTTTGTATATAAGTTTACATGCATCTGGTACCAAATCCTACCATCAGTATGTGTTTATATGAGTTTACATGCATCTGGTACCAAATCCAACCATCAGTATGTGTTTATATGAGTTTATATGCATCTGGTACCAAATCCAACCATCAGTATGTGTTTATATGAGTTTAGATGCATCTGGTACCAAATCCTACCATCAGTAAGTGTGTGTGCATATAAGTTTATATGCATCTGGTACCAAATCCAACCATCAGTATGTGTTTATATGAGTTTACATGCATCTGGTACCAAATCCTACCATCAGTATGTGTTTACATGCATTTTGGTGCCTTTAGAAGTTCAAATTTCTAGATGCACTAGATAAACTGACCACAGATAAAAGCTTCTAGACACAAGGTGTGAATATACCAATTGGAATTCAGTGTGTGTGTTAGGGCTGCAACAACTAATCGACTTATATATATATATATCATTATAAAAGCTTTTTAAATGCATATAAAAACATCTAAATACATCTAGGTGTGTCTAGATGCAATTATATGCCTTTAAAAAAAAAACTTTTCTAAGCACATATATATGCATCTAATACATCTTTATAATCGCTCTATTCACACATTGGCAATGCATTTTAGATGCTTTTATCTGCAGTCAGTTTAGCTGCGTTTAGAAAAAATAGAAGTCGAGTGTATCTAGGAATCGATTTTAACTTCTAAACACACCAAAATGTATGTAAATTGCATTTAATGCTAGGAATCGGTACCAGATGCATGTAAACACATATGCATGTAAACACACACCATTTAACACATCTAGAAGCATAAACGCTGCATCTAGCCTGACATTTTTCTCTGCATATAGAGGACATAACACAAGTGTGAATGAAGTCTCAGTGTCAGTGTAAACATTGGAAGTCCCTTGTCACAGTAGTATTGTTTATATTTCAATGTCTCACAGTCATAGTTATTTTTTCCAACTGCAGTTCTCTTCAGTTGATTTATTGGACATGATACATGTAAAGTCAGATGAAGGCCAATAGGCATTGCTAAAGCTGCCCATATTCTGTGATATCACTCTCTTTTAGCCCAGTAGGGGAGAACGGGAGGAAACATTCATTTCCCCCATCCATGCTAAAGTGTATGGATGAAGGAATCTCCCTACTGACTATTGTGTACCCAAACAGTTACTGTCCTTGCAGTACAGGGGCAGCCACACTACAAGGGGAGGGTTTTTGTTTTCATGATAAACTTTATGGCTGGCAATACACTGCCCAAATTTCAGTGTGACTTAATTGGCATCCCTCCTTTTGACAAAAGTCAAAAGGTGCTGTGCTGTCATGTTCATGCTTTGGCTTCAGTTCTTTCTGAGTCATAGATCTGGAACACATATGTATGCTAGGTGCTGTGCTGTCATGTTCATGCTTTGGCTTCCGTTCTTTCACTAAACCAGAACAAGTGTTGATGTAGAAGTGTGATTTTTTTTATTTTTATTTTTCTCTTTAATTTGCTGCTTATTTGTTTCGGATCAGTAAATGTATTGAAGCCAGACACAGCCAGTGGGCTTGCATTTTCAGATGGAGGCCAGCAGCGGAAAATCATTTTATTTCTGTTCTGGCAGATATACTCTAAAGTATACAAATAATTTATATTGGCAGGAGCAAAACGAAACTCCACTCGAAGGAAATTTGTTGTCACCTGGAAGCCAACATTGCAAACCTTTCCGAAATTTTAGTTGCCTTGCTTTCATGCCAACCCTCTTGTTTCATTACATTCAGACACTAACCCAGAACAAGTACACTGATTCTAACTTTTTTGATCTGCATGTGTGTTCCAGGTCTGTAATTTATAAAGACAGAAAGAGATAAAGCAAAGAGGGTCACCATAACATCCAGTCAACTAGCATTTTTCAAAGGGGGGAAAGCAATGGCTATCCCTGTGTTTCCTTCGTATTAGGTTTACTTTAGGGCCCCATTCATACCTGTGCAGCTATTCCCAAGTAATCACACAGTCTGCAGATGATCACACCAGGATGTAAACAGTCTGTGGTCTTCCACAGGTAATAGCAGGCTGTGTGATTACACTGGAACTGCTGCGGGCAGTGGCAGCTGTCATTGTATTGTTCCCACCCATAGCAGATCAGAAGTCTCATAGAGGAATTCATGTGATCGGCCATAACCACAGGTATGGATCACACACACACACACACACACACACACACACACACACACACACACACACACACACGTAATATACATCACTTCCTGCATTCGGGGACTGAGAGGAGATCAAAGGGAGATCGTGTACCGACTCCCTTTGAGCTCCTGTCACAGAGCTGTGACGCTCCTGGCTGCATCAGGCACAGCGGATCTCGGGACCGGCAACGGCAGTGACAGCTGCTGGTAATACAAGTGTAGAGACGCCCGATCGCTTGAATTTAAAGGTGCCCATACACCTTATGATTATCGGACGATTTTCGTATGCGATCGACTTTTCGGCCAATAATCGTATGTGTGCATTGCAGTGTCCGACCGACAGTACTGTACAATCGTACGACTTTTAAAGGTCAAGCATGTTTGAAAACTTTGCTAGATCGTACGATTTTCGCTAGGTTGCTGGCGTTTCCATCCGTCAAAAATCGTACGATTTACACTGCGCTTGCGCTAACGAAAATACGGCAAATCAATTACCGCATTTAGTCCAAGTGCTTTTCGTTAATTACAGCTAAATTAATCTTGCGATCATCTGGGCAGGATGGGGCTGCCTTACGAAAATCATACGACTATTCGATCGTGGGACGAAAGGTTTCGTCCGATAATCGTAAGGTTTATGGGCACCTTAAAGCGGCCGGCCGTGTAATTACAACGGCCGGCCGGGAAGCTGCTCGTCGGGCTCCACCGTCCTCTCATCACAGACGAGAGGACGAGTGGATTTTTCAAGCCCTGTGTATATGTATGTATATTACACACACACACACCCTATGCCAAACAAGTAACATTAATTTTACGTATCAATATGTTTTTAGAAAATGGCAAATCCTGTTGCCGTTCACTAGCTATGAAAGTGATTTTATTCATATTCCTGTACTGCTTACTTTCTCAGTCACTGGTGTGAAACAAGCACGCAACTAGTGAAATCAGAACCCATGACCTGCATATACATACAGTATGTGCTAAGGCAGTGACTCCGAAATCATTGACACCAGAAGATATCTGTTAGCCAGGAAAGCTAGCATTTTCCAAAGAAAAAAAGCAATGGCAGCCAACATATTTCTCTCAGCATGGGTTTCTTTTGAAGTAAATGTGGATTGAGAGGAAAAGAAGGGCTGCCATTGCTGACCTCCTACTACAAGGTTCCTGGCTGCCTCTGGATTTCATACTATGAGTTACTGACCTCTGTAGATCACAAAAGATGACTCTTCTTTACTGAAGTAGAAGTGATTGGACCAAAAATAACAAAGTGTCATAAATACTGCCTACAGTTATCAAACTGTATTAAGTGAGAAGATATTAGTGTCTTTGAAGGGCTGCTAAAAATAGGTCATTAATAATTTGTATCTGACCTACGTATTTTTATTTCAGCCCATAGCAGTTCCTGAGTGTCCATTAAGATTGAAAAAAACATTTCTAAAGATGGTCATACACTGTTAGTATTTTGGTTGAACGTTCGATCTTGCCAACATTGGGTCAACTAATTTTGTTTTGTTTTTAAACTTTTGTCCAGACCTGATACCTGATTGGGATCCTGAATGTATGAAACAAGTTACTTTTGAGCCTAGCACATTACAATTTTTCCTGAACAAAAATTACATTCATGGTTAGAATTTTGATTTAGATGAGAAATGACAAAACGTTTCCATCCTGTTGCTTTGATTTTCCTCGTCACTATGGTCGAAAAAAACTAATGTTGACTAGACCCAGCTAACAATAAGAAAATGGAATGAACTTTCCAAAAACAAACATCTTCCAATGAAATTCTGGTAGTGTATGGCCGGCTTTAGCTATTTGTTTTCATGACATGAAACATTTTTCTATACTAAAATGAATGGATATTATGGAGGTTACTCACTCAGAGTGAATAACCGAGCCAAAGTGAAGGGAGCAAACCCCGTTCAGCTATTCACTTCAGCCCTCTGCCGCTGATTTCAGCCATACATCGACTGGCTTTGGCTCCCTTTGGTTCAGCTGAAGTGAAGAACACGTCCGCCTCAGCCATATATCTGGATCGGCTGAGGCGAGCGTTCAGCAGGTCACTCGCTGCTGTTCGCCCCTATTCTCATAGGGGCTGACCAGCAGGGAGTGAATAGCTAGAGTCTGCCTTACAGCATTTGGCTGTTATTCTGTTCACTACCACAGAGGTACTGGACAGAATTTAAAAAATTTGAAAAATAAAACAGATGGGGACCCCCCTCCCTTTTAGGTGTGGTAGGAATTTTAAGGGGGAACCCCATCACCAAAAGATGGGGAAAAAAAGTGGTGTCCCCTCCAAAAATCACAGCCAGACACTTAATCCGGGCACTGGCCTGGCAGGGCAGGAAAAGACGAGCGAGACCCCTACAACCCCCGCCCTTC
>NW_017307662.1:27389-27817 GCF_000935625.1 Nanorana parkeri | reverse complement strand
TATATATATATATATATTTTTTTTTATTGTTTTCTTATGATCTGTAGTAGCAAGGTCCTTTGTGAGGGACTGAAATTCTTGCAAATCATTCTGTGTTGTACAGCTTCTCCACCAAAGAAGTCCTGTGTATGCAGTACATTATGTGAACTGCTGTTGGGATCTAGTGTAGTATACTTTGTGGTGTATTTATAAAACGTTCTGACTTTAGATTTGCATTATGGTCAATAGATGGTACATAGGCATTTCCTATGTTTCTTCTAGTGGCCATAATGTGATGTGCATCTAAAAGGCAGAGATGTTCATAGAGCAAACAGCTGTGCAAATGTTTTATAAACACACCACCTAATTTCTAGAGAGTAAGGTGTTCCAAGAAATAGCATGCAGCTGAAACCTTTTTTGTATATTATTTACTATCCTTATGTAACCCC
>NW_017307662.1:0-27318 GCF_000935625.1 Nanorana parkeri | reverse complement strand
CTCTTCACGTTGCCCCCCCCCCCCCCCCCCGCCCAAATCCCAAAGGCATGTGAGGGACTCCAGAGGCAGGGTGGGATGAGTCCCTAGCCGGTTGTTAGATATGAATGTAAAATTAGACTCTTCAAAGATTTGATTCTTTGACAGCTCACATGCGAGAGCGGGTTAAGGGCTACAGACACCTAGGATAGTACAGATTCCAGACTCCCTGACCACTTCTCAGCTCCAGAGTGCAGAGGACCTTTAAACCGATTGTGGTAACCTTGTGTATGGCAGAACTAGCTGGTTAGCAGACAAAGCACAGAACTCCCTGGGTAAAGGTGCCCATACACTTATCGCAAGTACGATCTGCCTGTCCCCTAGACAGGATCCCTGGGGGAAGATACACTCGCAAAGGGCAGCCCCGAATATTTATGTCCTTCCCCAGTATGCACCACTGGCCATGAACCTCTTAGTGATTGGCTAGGGAGACACATCTATTCATAACACATTGTAATTGGCTGTTTTCCTCTAGGTGGCTACACTTAAATAATATAGCCAGACATTATTCATATTCACCCCTAAAACTCCATCTCCTTCTCGAGAGCAGTTCCTACATTATTTTACTGTGTTCCTGTAGCACAGGGGTCTTCAAACTACGGCCCGCGGGCCACATCCGGCCCGCCAGGGTCCTTGGCCCGGTCCGTTTAGGTGCTAAGGCCGGGGAGCTGCAGGCCCCTACTTTTTCTACCTCCCGGCCGGCCGCTGTAAAAAAAGCGGTCTAGATAAGCCACGGCCACTTGTGCACGCCTTGCACCGCGCGCGAGCAGGAAATCCAGTCAATTTAAAAACAGGCAGCGGTGCATTGTATGAGCCCATTACGCCACACATGTTACATATCGCCGCGAACGTCTCAGTGTGAGCAATAATTCTAGGGCCATCAATCACTGATAACACTAAACTGATGAACTATAAAAGTTTTTAGAGGGTCGCCTATGGTCAATTTTGGGTATGGTGTTTTTTTGCAATTTTGCGAGTGCGTGCAATTTTTAAGAAAATAATAACAAATCGTGCTAGTACATGTTCCAGGCTAAGAGAAATGAATTGTATTAAAAAAATGTTTTCTTTATTAAAGAAGTTGTTAAAAATATTTATATATATATATATATATACCCTCTAAGTAAGGGCTTATTCACACCAGAGCAGCAGCTGCTGGAACGCATAGCAATTGCTCACTAACGTTCCCCCTTTGTTCTGGGACGGAAGGGGGCGTGGCAGTGTGGCACCACAGCCACGCCCCCCTCCTGTTTTTCAAACTATGATCCTGCCCCCAGCAATGTCTGAGGGACAGTGAACTGGCCCCATGTTTAAAAGTTTTAGGACCCCTGCTGTAGCAGGAAACATATTTTATTACTCCATGTAACATCATCACCAGCCTTGTATAATTCTTGCACGGGAAGTTTCCTATTGACGTAGACGTGTCCCCCCAGAACTACATCTCCCAAAAGCTGTTTCCCTACACACAGTGTGTGTGGACTGGCTCTTTGGCGTCATGCTAGAAGAAAAAAAAGTATGCATGTACAGTGGTGAACTAGACATTCCGTCACCTGGGACAAAGACTCAGAGTTGCGTGGATCAGGAGGGGCCCTGCCACAGCAAAAGAAGAGAGCACAGAAGTGGGTCTAAGGACACTGATCCACCATGGAGGCCTGCCACACAGCAATACATTATACAGCAATGCAGAATACCACCAGCTAGAGAGGACTACAAATCCCAGCAATACATTTTACAGCAATGCAGAATAATATGAAGCTTCACACTCTGTGTTGCCCTGGGGTGGTGGCCTGATGTCTCCAAAGTCTCAGGAGGGCTGTGTGGGGTCTCATCAGGACTGTGTGAGGTGTCACCATGGCTGCATGGGGTGTCAGGAGGATGTGCAGGGGTCTTACCTGGACTGTTTGTGGTCTCACCAGGGCTGTGTGGAGTTTCAGGAAGATGTGCAGGGTCTCAGCAGGGCTTCATGGTGGATGTCTTTAGAGTGCAGGGTTAGAGCTGCTAAAAGCTTGCACATGCTCCATGTCATGGTCTGTCCTCACTTCCCGGCTGGTCTCTGCCAAATACCACTCCTAGGCCCCCCACCCGCTCCTGCCCAGCTCCCTCAGGCGCAGCGCGCGCCCAGGCAGTGCAATATTAAGATTTTCCCTGTGGATCTGTCACTGTGAATGGAGCATGTGCAACTCCTGATATGGCAGCCGGGCCGCATGCTCATCCCCCCTCCCCTGTTTCAGCACTGCATGTGGAGTTGGACAAAGAGTGGTGTGAGACAGGGGGAGATCTGTAGTCCAGCAGGCAGGGCTGACAACGCTGGCTGGGATTTCATTGCAATAAAGAATTGTTGAAAAAGAAAGTGTTGTCAGCTGAACAGGAAGTTAGGAGCACGCTGGAATTCTGGCCGATCCATAGGTGTTTTTTTTGTACTTGCAGTGTTTTTTAAAGATGGAACATCGGGGAATACGCATGTAACATACTTCTTACTTCCCAGAAAAAAAGTCGTCTCCATATAAATAAAACAAACGTAGAAGGCCCGTGTGAACGAGTGCTTAGAGGCATTGGATATCCTGTAGCTTCTTGATGTTCTGCTACAAGTAGAATGAGGAACGCCCCAGACATTCTTATTCTTGATATGAAATTTCCAAACTCATGAAAGTGTCCATTTACACATCTTATGGGCACTTTGTACCAACCAACATTAATCCTTTATTTTTCAGGTTTTTTTTACTTGCACATGTCCATTGAGTAGAACAAAATGATGACGTTTGCCATAATCCTGCATACCTTCACATTTTCAGAGGATAAATGTCAGAAAAGTGTTTGCCATGCTCCTTTTTTTTAACATCCAGTCTTTTAGAATAGACCAATTACCAGAAACTGCTAATGTATACAAAATAAATAGCATGCATCAACATGGTTTGTGTCTGGAGAATTCATATAACCGTCTATTTGATAATAGAGATTAGGTGAGGGAATATTCGATCGCGTAACCTATTAACACTACTTTGCTGATAGAGTGCTTATAAACATTATATACATTAAATACATTAACTATTAGATAAAACATATTATGAAGTTCTAGAAAGAACAAAAACAAAGATAAAAGAATTGGATAGGAATGACATGCTACAATTCAATAAAAAAAAAATGAAGGAAGATAAATCGCTATTGTTCATCACAGACTTCTCAACCCAATATAGAGAGTTTGAACACATTCTTCAGAAGCATTGGCCTATTCTAATGAGGGATAGGTTTCTGGGACCAGTGATACAAGGAAATCCTCCCCACCTCACGCTCGCCACTGCCAGATTCGCCCGCCCAAATCCATGATTGGCACACGGACGCGGAGAGAAGAAGTAAGGAGGAGCAGGTGTGGCGGATGGCAGCCGCCAATAGACAGGCATGATCTCAGAGGCAAGTTGCTGGAAGACTGCTCAAGTAACCCTACTTTTCCCTCCCCCCCACATGGTACTCTATAATGTATTGCTAGGATTTGTATTCCTCTATAGCTGATGGTACATTGTGCTGTATATTATACATGGGAATACAAATCCCAGCAATACATTATACACTGTATGTATAATGTATTGCTGAGATTTGTTGTATTCCTATATAGCTGGTGGTATTCTGCATTGCGCTGTATACACACACCAATACAGATATTGTTAGGAAAACTATCCCACATGACGTGGCGTACTGGCCGATTTTGCGTATATGGTAGAATGAATCCCAATGCGTTTCACTACATTAGCTTTATCAGGGGGATGGAGATAATCGATCAGGGCACAAAAGTAAAAGAGGAAA
Organism: Nanorana parkeri; assembly: GCF_000935625.1. Classification (NCBI taxonomy): domain Eukaryota; kingdom Metazoa; phylum Chordata; class Amphibia; order Anura; family Dicroglossidae; genus Nanorana; species Nanorana parkeri. The sequence goes on along the minus strand of NW_017307662.1, from coordinate 23,487 downwards.
AGGAGGATTCCCAGTAAAGAGGAAGAATAAGAGGTCAAGCCTCCGATCAACACTCCTGTCCAGCCCGTGTCAGGGACATCGGAATCAAAGCAGGAGGGGACATCAACAGAACCAGATGATTGATAACTTATTATGCAAACTAATAGTGTTCACTTAAAAAACAAAGACCTTATTGCAAAATCTGGATCCGTAGCCACTGCTCCAAGCTCGCTCTCATGATAGACTACAATCTCAATACACCCTAGATGGACCACATAGACTAATGACTGATCGTTGGTGTCAATTTAGGGTCCCCATACCCTAAATTGACACCAACGATCAGTCATTAGTCTATGTGGTCCATCTAGGGTGTATTGAGATTGTAGTCTATCATGGGAGCGAGCTTGGAGCAGTGGCTACTTTACAACATACACAGTGACCATGGGGAACAAAAGTAGCCACCCTCCAGAACGAAGGACAGTGACACCATGAATTTGGAGATGATTTGAGGATCTACAGCTGAGTGAGCTTGGAGCAGTGGCTACTCTAAACACATACAAGGACCAATGCTTTTCTCCACTGGATAAGATACCCCTCTTAAACAGTTGTCCCTCGGATAGGTGTCCCCATTGTAGGACTTCCCCTCATCTCTTGTTCTAAGAACCACTCAAATTTTGAATCTACCCTCACATTTGTTCTCTGTGACAATGGTCACCAGTGCATATAGTGGAGGGAATTTCCCCAATGAGGACACAGATAGCAATAAAAACTTGACAGAGGGTCACCAAAAAAAGTTTTGGCCTAAAGATACACTTTTAATATAAATAGTTAAGTCCAGGTGCCAAAACAATCAGCTCCAGGACTCTCAATTATGTAAGTGGGCCATTCCCACACAGCAAAATGCCCACAGCTGTCATGGGGATGGCATTTAACAAGTTATGAAGTAGATTACCTGGACAGAGACTCCTTTTATGAAACGGGGTCACTTTTGCCCACGGACAGTTTCCTGATAACAGGGCATGTCTCTGGAAATCAACAACATCTGTTCAGCCCACTTTAAGCAAGTTGTTAGCAGGCTTAACCAGTGGTCTGCACATGTGCAGGGGATCTGGCGCATGCACAAACATATACCTGGCAGAGACCCGTGGCGGATCTGCACATGCACTGGATCTCGTGTTTAAGATGGCAGCATGGGAACTGAGTGGAGAACGTCACCTGCTAAGAAGACAACGCTGAACTGCATTGACTAAAAAGTATGTTTTTTTTTTTCTTGAATTTGTTTTTATTAATTTTCAGGTAAAGCTGACCTTAAAATAAAGCTCCCATAAAAATAACACTCTTTCACCTGCCTTTTTCCCTTTCCCTCTTACAAAAGAGTGCATTCCTTTTTTTTATTTTTTTCCCCATTTACTTCCTGTATCCTTGCCTTGGCATGAATGATGTGTACAGCCACCCACTGCCTCTTGGGAAGGCTATGGGGGTTATTTACGAAGGATCCAGCCGTAGCTTTGGCTGATCTTTCTGCTCTCTTCAACCTGCTGTACGGGCTATTCATTATAGCCCATACAGCGGCTGAAGGCAACCGAGCGGCTTAGCCGAGCCGAAGGCATATGCTTTGGCTCGACTGAGCCGAAGTGACAGCCGAAGCGGGGGAGAACGGCCTGCCAAAGGCCAGCGGTTTGTCCCGCAAATGACAGCTGGACGGAGACAGCTGCCTCTGCCCAGTTGTAATGACAGATCAACGTCCCCAAATGACCAGGAGTCTTGTAGGTGCAATGTGTGTGCGCCCCCCCATACCTCCGTCGCCGCCGGTCCCGAGATCTGCTGTGCCCAGTGCGGCTTTGGACCGGCACGGCGACGCTGTCAGTGGAGATCAAAGGGAGATCAGTACAAGATCTCGCTTTTGATCTCTTCTCGGTCCCTGAATGCAGGAAGTGATGTATATTACATCACTTCTTGCATTCAGTGTCCCTCTCCGATTACAGATGCTGGTGAGAAGCTGATGAAGCAGATCTCTGTTTCATCAGCTTCTCTGGGGGTCCCTAGGTGACATTAGGGGTCTTGGAGACCCCTGATGTCTCCATGAAGAGGACCTGTCATGTGAATTGGTTATCACATAGGGGGTTTCTTAGTCCCCTAAGTGATAGCAATAAAGTTAGGTGTAAAAAAAAAAAAAAAAGTTTACAAAAATTAAAGCATAAAGAAGCTAAAAAAAAGTCACAAATAAAAAAATTTTTTTAAAATAACACAAAAATTTCCTGGCGCCCTCCGAGCCGATCCCGGGCCGCAGACAGGGCAGCGGATCCCGGGATTCAAGGTGAGGGGTCAGGGGGGCGGACGCAAACGAGCACATATAGACGATCGGCGGGCTATGAAGCCGCTAATCGCCTATATGTGAAACACCCGGTAACGGGTGTGTGCAATGGTCGGGTCTTTGCCGCCCGTGTGTGCCCGCCAGGGGGCACGCGCGAGCAGAAAAAATTTGCCAATGCTGCAGTGCCGTCCGTCCGTTTTTTTACTACGGGCGGACGGCAAGTGGTTAAAGTCCTCCGCCCCTCCCCCCCCCCTCACATACACATGCAAACATGCGTTGGGTGTGCCAACGTGCGAAAACGACGATTCCACCTATTGTGCCACACATGTTACCTATTGCCGCGAATGTCAGAATGAAAGCGATAATTTTAGGGCCATTAATTACTGATAACATTAAACTGTTGAGCGGTAAAAGCTTTTAAAGTGTCGCTTATGGACAATTTTGGGTGTGGTCGTTTTCTGCAATTTTGCGAGCGCGCGCAATTTTAAAATGTGACATGTTTGTTTGGTGCCTATTTACCCGATGTGACCCCCGTCGTATTTTATATTTTACCACGAAATTAGGGTGATAATAAATGGGGTTTTTTACAAAATTTAGGGTAATTTTTTTTTATATAGTAAAAAATAAAAACCCCAGTGGTGATTAAATACCACCAAAAGAAAGCTATATCCGTCCCTAAAAAATGGTATAAAATTAATTTCAGTACAGCGTTGCATGACAGAACAAACGTCAGTCAAAGTACTGCAGCGCTGAATACTGAAAAACGGCAGGCCAGGAAGAGGGTTTAACACCCTGGCCTTCAAGTGGTTAAACAATAATAACTGGGCGGAGCCAGCCATGATGTGTCGGGACCTGCTAGAAGACAGTTGGGCGGTTCTAGCCGTCACTGCTAGCTCCGCCCAGGTTTTTTTTTCTTATTTTTTTAATATCTTTATCTATTTTTTAATTTTACTATTTATTTACATTTTTAAAAATGTTTACAACTTTTCGTTTTGTTTTTTTTAAACTATTTTCACAGATTTTTTTTTTATTATGCTCGGTACCATGGAGGTACCGAGCAGAATAGCCAAGCCGAATCCCGCTCGGCGACATTTGGCTATTCACTCACTGGCATTCGGCCCCTATGAGAATAGGGGGGGAAACGGCAGCGAGCGAGCTGCCGGAGCTTAGGCTCAGCCGATCCAAATGTTGGAACGGCTGAGTCGAAGTCCTTCTGCACTTCGGCTCAGCTGAACATGCAGAGCATGTTCGGATGACTGAAGGCAGCCGTACAGAGCTGATGTACGGCTGAAATCAGCCGTACAAGCCAGAAGTGAATAGCCAAACAGCGTTCGGCTCACTTCACTTCGGCTCTGTTATTCATTCGGCTGCCTTTGGCGGTTTGGTGAATAACCCGGTTTGTCTCACGATTGTCTCACATCCAAGGAGTCAGTGTCACGGGTGCTCAGGAACGGCGCGGGTCTCTGTCAGGTCTGATAAACCTTCCAGAGGCCATCAGTGTTTCTGCACTTGCCCAGGGGGAAATCCAGTGAATTTGTGCTGGATCTTGTTTCAAAATGGCAGTATGGGAGCTGATCAGTGCAAGAAGAACTTCAGCAGCTAGGAAAGCAATGCTGGATTCCATAAACTAATAAGTATGTATGTTTGTTTGTTTTTTAGGGCATTCAAATTTCTTTTTGGTTAAGTAGGATGAAGTTCCTCTTGAACATTTTCTTTACATTTTACATGCAGCTACAAATATGTGTATTTATTGTTGCAGTAAATTATGGCTTGTTTGAATCACATATAAGCCTGGATTTCCAAGTCAGGAACTGTATTAACTTACTACAGAGCTGAATAAAGCCATAAAAAGCCCAGGAGCCTTGCAGCTGGCTGTGCACTGCCTATTGGTATTTATGCTCCCGCACACAACAAATCAAAGGGTTTTCCACTATGTAGCTGAAAGTAGAAAACCCCTTTAACGTATATTTGCTTACATACTTTCAACAGTTGGGCATAAACTCATGTGGGAAAACCCTAGAACATCGACGCGTCCTGTCCTCCCGCTGTGCTCGTGTGGCCGACATTGCACATGGTGAGAGGTGTCCTACCCCTTTCCATCTGCTGAGCCAGACACATTCAGCCGGCAGCCACACAAGCACCGTGGGAGCATAGCCGTAGCCAGCTCCTTTTGCGCCTGAGGCAAGAAAAAACGTTGTCGCCCCCCCCAACACGCGTGTGATGTCACCCAGCGCCCTGCCTCCAGGACTTTGTTTTTATTTTTTACTATTTTTTATTTTATTTTTATTATTTATTTAATTTTTTCATTTTCACTTTTTTTTTGGTGAAGCTATGGTGAAATATCTGGGGTCTAAACAGCCTACTGATATTTCCCTTTTAACATAGAAAAAGAAATTGAGGACACATTGTCCTTAATCTCTTTTTCTGCAGCCTTAATCTCTTTTTCTGCAGCCTCTGTTCTAAATGAATGGGCAGCACAGAGGCTTCCCATTCATTCCGAAAATATTTAACTATCATCCAGTTTCTGAATGGGGAGAAACCCATGAATGAACAGGACGTGATTTAAATCACATCCTGTTCATTCATAGCTGGGGACACATAGTACTATGTGTCCCCAGTTATTTAAAAACACTGGAGGGATCAGCTGATCGCTCCAGTGTTTGTTCTGCACAGAGGACCGGTAGATATCGCTGATATGTACTGATCCTCTGCCGCTAAGCCACGCACACGGGGGCTCAGCCTCTCCTCTGGATCTCCCGGGTAGAGGCAGTGGGGGATCCGAGGAGAAGTCAAAGAAGCACTTCAGCCGCGGGGGGGGGGGGGGGGGGGTCAGAGGAGAAGACCCACGGGCGGGAGGAGAGGACATCGCGATAACTGGTAGATTGCGATCGACCTTATGGGCACCCTTGCCCTAGAACAACATATAAACTGTCAGTAAGATACTGGTAGCCAAATAATCTCTATTAAAATATATGCTAATCTTGTGTCTGGTGTGGGTAGAAGCATTTGTGGAGTTTTGCTTTAAGATAACAATTTGTGTTCAATTAAATGTTTAAACTTGTGGAGCTAATGCCAAAAGCTGATGTCTAGTAGCTGTATGATTTAATGTAACAAATGCGACATATGAAGCATATTTCTTTGCAGCATATGCAAGTCTGTATATCCTTACTAGAAATTTTTCTGTGTTAAGCTGTATTTTTTACTTATTATTTCAGCTTCTGCTTGTCTCGGGAGATAGGCTGACTCATTTAATATACCATGAAGGATTTGTATATACTGAAGAGAATTGGGCCTTTGTAGCGTAAATCATAGATGCATTTCAATAAACTGGCTAAGCATTTATAGCATAAGTGCATCTTAACGATAAAAATACAGATCATCGGTTATGTTGTTGCTCATACTTTACTCAATGTCAGCAGCCCTAAAATCATAATTTGTGTAAAGCGCATGCCTTCATAAAGTGTGTGTAAGCATGTATTAAAGAAAATTTGCTAAGGGGAAGAGAAAAGGAAAGGCTGCAGTGTTTTCTATTTCTTTTTTTATGAAGAAGGTATCCCCAACATCTCTTTAGAAGTGCTTGCGCCTTGCTCATTCCTAACAACCAATTGCGAGCTAGCTTTTGGAGAATGCACAAAGGGAGGATGCTATTTTCGATTTAAGCTGGCCATACACCAGTAGAATTTTCAGAACAATTATTTCCGGAATATTTGTTCAATTTTATAATAGTTAATGGGGTCAAATTGATGACAACTGAAGTTTGGCTTACTGCTATATACTATAGGTGAATGATGGGACTACACCAAGTACCTGCAATACATTAACATATAATCAACATTACAATACAAAATATGGAAACAATTTAAAATGAACAGTTGTCAAAAAAATTATAATCCTGTACTCTACTGGACCAGTAGTTTTTGTGTGTGTGTGTGTGTTTGTTTGTTTTTTTACATGAGAGTTTGAAAGCTGGAAGTTTGCAGCAACACCATTATCATGAACTTAATCCTTATAATGTGCATTCTTAATAGGTAAATTTGGTTGCTTTCCTGCAGCAAAATCTTTTTTTTTTTTAATTATTATGCTTTTTTTTAATCTGTGTTTTTCAGAATGGCAACACACCGGAACAGAACATCAAACCAAAGAGAAGCTTTTATGCAGCAAGAGATCTGTACAAGTATCGACACCAATACCCAGTAAGAGATTTTCTTAGTGACATCCTCTACCTCTCTTTTTTCCTTTCTTATTTGGTTTAAAAAGGCTTACAGTGACACTATACTCAGGAATTAAATCTTAAAAATGCATTCAAGCACCTCAACTACTAACAAAAATGTATCTTATTTGTGTATCACTCCGCTGTAGATCCTCAAATCATCTCTGAATTGGTGCTGACACTGTCCTTCCTTCTGGAGGGTGGCTACTTTTGTTCTCCATGGTCCCTGTGTGTGTTGTAAAGTAGCCACCACTCCAAGTTCGTTCCTGTGATGGACTACAATCTCAATACAAATAAGTAAACTAAAAGTTAGATTAAAGTCCATCATGGGGACCATATAAAATTAGGTTTGGTGTTAGATGCAATGCTCATCTCAGAGAATCAGATGAATGATTCTAAGGTTAAAGAAAATAGCAATTTTTATTGCCCTTATCACCATAGGTCAAAACCTTTGGTTTTGTTCACACGGGCTCCAATTTAAGAGCATTGTGTACAGCACCAATTCAGAGATGATTTGACACTCTACAGCCGAGTGATACACAAATAAGATACATTTTTGTTAGTTGTTAGACACTTGAATGCAATTTTGAAATGTAACTCCTGAGTTTAATGTCACTTTAAAATTCATATAAATAAAAAAAATAAAGCAACAGGCATCACGCGCCAAAGTTTTTGGAATTTGCAGGATCCCTTTCTCAAGGTAGAGACTCTACTGTTGCAGATCCTAATTTTCCTATGACTTTGTGGTGGCACCATCCACCAATTCACTACAACAGCCTGCATGAATTTAGGGGAAGCCTGTAAGGTCATATTGAGATATATATTAATTTTACTGAACAGCAACAATTCAAACATTTAAAGCAAGTCAACACTGGCACCTCCTAAAATTCTATTTTGACAGTGTCACAGATCAGCTGCAGAGCTGATCTGTTACCTGTGCTTCCACAGGCTAGCATTTGTTCTTAACTTTTTGCTGCTGTGGGGCTGCTGGTACCTGTGGTGCTACAATTGATGACTGTTAAAAATGATGATACCTAGTTCAGGCACAATATCACTAGGTATTTTCCTTTGTTTTCCAGCAGAATTTTAAAGATCTTCGTGGTCAGAATGACTTGTGCAATCTCAGATTTTACATGAACAAGATCCCTTATAAGCCTGACGGTATGTTAATGCTGGAATTAAGTTTACATGAATAATGAACAGAATGATGGAGTAGGATTAGCTGCATATGTATTAACTGGGTGCCTCTGTAGAATTCAGTTTAGTAGTTTACCTTTAAGCATTACAAGAAGGTTCGTTAAAGGGAAATTCTAAAGGTTTTGGGCTAGTGTTATTTTTTTATTGTATGTTTTTAAACTTCTGTTTTATATCTTTTTACTGTTTCATACAAAATATTTTGTTAAACATATGCATTTAAAACAGGGTGCACCTGTGGCACTGGTATCACAGGATATTATGGATTCTTATAAAGACAGGGCACAGCAGAAGCTGTTTCCTTTCAGGCCTCTCTTTTATATAGCCCAGTGTGGGCAAAGCCGTAATGAAGGTTAGGGATGGGGATGAGTCACTTCTATGGCATATCTAGGTTTGTATTTAAACTTCAGCTTGAAGTATTATTGAGCTCTGTAAACAAGACTTTGTTAAAAAAAAAAATAGCTAAGAATAGACAGGTAATGTCTAGATGCTTCCAGTTGAACCAGTTGGCTGGAAATTAACATGCAATATTAGTATGTAATATTTAATGCTTACCAGACCAGCCTATAGGAAAAAAAATACCATTACAATTATTATAATTTTTTAAGATAATAACAAAAAGCATATAGAAAAGTGGGTAATAAACACTCTTTAGACTAGGGTTGGCTTACAAAGTCAGAATATCTATGTATATTGGGCCTTACGTACGGTGAGAGCCTCATAATGTTTTTTCTTTACTAGAAGTTAAGCTTTTAAATACACTGTGATCAGTGACTGTGATGAGAATCAGTGGAAGTAGAGATTCATTAGCTGCAGGTTCCTTACTGTGCTGCTGTTGCAGTTTTCTTGTGCACACAGGGGGTCACTGTTCAGATGCTGAATTTTACATTTTCCATGTTAAAGAAGAATTCAAAGGGGCCAGAGTTACTTAGATTTGGGAAAAAAAACAGGCTGCAATGATACTGAGCATAACTGGTGCATAGCCTAGAACCTTCAGCTAAGGATTCATGATGTCAAATGGATTTGCTTTAAAGGGAGACAATAATGGGTTTAAAAATGTATTTGACCGTTTTATACATTTAAAAAAAAACTTTTTATTTAAGTTTTTAATTTTATTATTATAAATCTCCATTTGTGGCTATCCCTCTCCAACTAAAGTGGAACTAAAATTGGGAAACAAAGTTGCCACTAGGCAGAGTTTTTTGGTAAGAGCCTTTTGTATGTCTCTTCTGTTTTTAAAGTGACACTAAACTCAGGAGTTAAATCTTAACAATGTGTTTAAGTACCTTCATCTGAATTCATGCTGACAGCGTCCTTCCTTATGGAGGGTGGCTACTTTTGTTCCCCATGGTCCTTTTGTGTTGTAAAATAGCCACTGCTCCAATTTAGCTTCTGTGATAGACTAAAATCTCAATCCAAATTAGTAAGCTAAACATGATATAAACGTGAGATGACATAAAATGAAGATGTAAAGGCTAGGGCAAAATGCATGTACACTGGTAAAGATTGATTAAAAGATAGAGAACAAAATTAGATGTCAGTGTAACATATTTAACAATGATCTTTTCTAGGTTCAGATCATTCCAGCCTTTTTTGTAATGATCAGGTAGATTGAATAGAAGCTATTTCCATTTTTGGCAATGGCCTAGAACTGTTAAAACTGATTAGGCTAGGGTAATGGATTATGGAAATATGTCAGCAAAATGGCAACACAGAATTTAAAATTAAAAGTTGTTTTAATGTATGGTTTTTGTTTTGGTGTATTAATATACTTTCTGACGAGGCACTATAGCACACAAAAAACACACCTGCACTATTTTTGACGAGGCAGTGCACCGCAATACATAGAGTATGGTACCTGTGTACTGTGGTTTGCTGTAGCACAGGTACATTTTGGTTTACTGTATAAATAAGTTGGGGTGTTATTAAAAATGAGTGGCGGTGAATTGCAACACGCATGCACCCCTGCATTATGACAACATGAATGCTGCCTAGGTAGGATACAAATGGTGAGAACAGAGGTAAAGAAGTACATGGGAGTTTTAGTTAAGAGCATGTTATGGGGCATCACCCAATGCCAACTGGAAGCTCCAAAATCAGATAAACTCTTGGGGTATATTAAAAAGAGATAAAAACTATGAATCAGGGGATAGTATTGTGGGGTTAGGAGGAATTATTTTTCCTCCTAACACCAGTTGCCCAGGGGGTTTTGTTTTCTCCTGGACATCTCTCATATTGACCAAATGTAAATATATTAGTTCTGTTCTATGAATGCTGCTTTGTTTTTTTCAGGGGTATATATTGAAGACATTTTAAACAAATGGAAATCTGACTATGATAAATTGGAACATAATCATACGTATATACAATGGTAAGTGTTGATGTCTGCTCTCTCTAATACATGTCTATTAGGCAAAAGGCTAAATACACTGTTGAAAATGCTTACTGTTTTAACTGTCAAAGGAATTGTAATTCTGCAACGGCTGATATCTGGAGGTTTCTGCAGGGAAGCTAAAGACCTGTATTTTATAGAAAGTATACTACCTGGCCAAAAAGTCACCACCTAGATTTTGGCCAGTGTTATCTGGGTTTGCTTCAGTTGGTCAGGTCTAGATTCAGCAACTTATGCCCCCATAAAATGAGGTCACCTGCCTACCTGAATATACTGAATGACCAGGTTTTTCCCATCAATGGATTTTTTATTTTCTTTGCCAGGATCCATCGGGCTCAGATTGTGAAAGAGTGGTTCAGGGAGCATAAGACATCATTTTCACACATAGATTGGCCGTCACAGAGTCCAAACCTTAACCCCATTGAGAACCTTTGGGATGTACTGGAAAAGACTTTACGCAGTGGCCAACTCTTCCATCATTACTACAAGATCTTGGTGCAACTAAATTTTAGAGTGTGTGACTTTTTTTGGCCAGGCAGCGTATGTTTTTATAGCAAACCTGTTGGCTGACTTAAAGTAGTTATCAGCTATTTACATTAAAGGAAGGGCACGTCTGGGTGCACTTTACTGCAGTGCAGCCTAAAAAAATTGAGATATTTCCTCATGCAATCAGTAACCAGCTCCTGCTTTACCAATTATAATCTGCTCATGCAATATTGGTAGCTGAGGCTGTGCATCAAGGTGAGGAAAAGGAAAAATTACGCAGAGGAAGTGAGATGGCCTCTGTCAGAGCTAGCAACCTCGGGAGCTTGTGGCTGTGTGTTTGTCAGAGCACCCCAGTTCGCCAGGCACCTGGAGGTGCCTTTTTTTGCAATGTAAGGGTCAATTTCCTACATTTAGTCAGCTCACAGGACTACTTTAAGGCTAGTCCCATAAATCTCTGCTTGTTTCAAAAGCTGGTTTGGACGAATTTTACTTTTTTCCCTACTCATCTTTTACTGACTTTAGCTAACCATGTCCTTAAAGTGAAAGCACACCATCATTTTTGCTGACGGAGCCATAAACATGCATGCTTGTACCTTACAAGTTTGTACTGGGGACTGTATACTGCATGATTGAGCACAGATGGTCTCCGGCCCACTGTTCCCCGTGAATTGTCTGATGATCACCTAAACCTGTTAAATTGACAAGTATTTGGAAATAAGACATATGAATCTACAGGCATCTTTTTATAACATTTACACTCCAATCTTTTTTTTTTTCTTTTACAGGCTTTTTCCTCTAAGAGAGCAAGGTTTAAATTTCTATGCCAAGGAACTGACCTCATATGAAATTGAGGTAAACCACAATTCTGTGGAACAGATTTATTGTATATCATTTAAATATTGGTATATTTTTATGGTTACTGGTTTGATAAGTAAATTCCTAAAGGTAATTGTGTACGCCACGTTTTAAAATACCCACTTATAAAGGCAAGTGTTTCACACAACACGATGTGCACAATTTTGTGTTGAAAGGTGTCAAATGTGCTTTTTTTTCTGTTTAGCTTTGAGGGTTGACATTTGTTATCATGGATTTTTGAGAAACAGAGTAGGAAACATCTTTAATGTTCTTAGAAGTACTAGTGTGACAGCTATTCAGGCATCAAGCTATAAAAACATATCCGATGAGCAAATGACATGGGAAGACTCCCTTATGTTGGCTTTAATAAGCTGTCAGGTTTTTTTTATAAATGTTTAGCGGCTTTCTTCTAATGAGCATAGAGATATGCAAAACAAAGTCTCCGGTTGACATGTAACCCTCAGATCTATTAAATAAACAGTGAATAATAATGAAATGTTTGGAGAGATAATTTCTAATTATTGTTTGAATATATTTATTGTTGCATTTTTTTTTTAAAACAATCTTAGTAATTATGTATATTTATTGTAGTACATTTATTTATTTTTTGTTTTATGGTAATTTTCATCTAGAAAGATTTTTGAAAACTGAGCAGTATAATTAGTTGTTTTTGTGGCAGTTACAGTACCTTGATGATATTAAAATATTTTAATAATAATTCTTGTTATGTAATTGTCTCATATTGTTAAATTATGTTTTTAGAGAAATACAAGTCTACACATTGATCATCTTTTAGCTATAATAGTTTTAGTAATTATGCATATTTATTTTGGTATTTTGCAAATTTTAAATTGTATTTCCACTTTTGCAGCCAAATTGGGAGAACACTTATCTTGTATTTGTTACATGTTCCCATTCATATAGAAAAAAAAATATTTTAAAAATGCTTCTTGTCGTTTAAATTGCTTTTACTTGGGTTGGTTTTCTTGGCTTCTTATGGGTTCAAATTTCTACAGGACATCTCCTTTTTAATGTTAGGAGGGGTGAAAGGTTTGCATTGTATGTTAATGAGAGAAACACAATCCTCAAAGGACAGATGGCTTTGAATGTGTTCAGAAAAAACTCTTGATTCAGCCATGTTGCCTGCAGCAACAAACATTTAAAAGTTAAGACATTTTTTTTTTGTTTTTTTGTTATGCTGTGTGAATGGGAACACAGAACAAACATATAGTGGGGTTTTCTAAAATTTGGCTGCAAAAGTGGAAATACACCTTAGTCCCACACACAACTTGTGTCTTCATGTCCCTTATTTTTTGATGGTTCTGCTATAAGGTTATGGTTACCAAAAGCTGAGTAGTTGTTGGAATTAAAGCACCAGAGAGATACATTGATGTATCTCCACCTTTCTGTCTTATGACTCCATTTTGCTTTTAGTCATTTCTCTAGCAGAACACCAGTATAAATTCCTACAGCTGCCCTTACAATATTACATATGGGTTTGAGTCATTCGTTATGTGGTTGAGCTTTGATTGACAATACAAAGTAATAGTTAAAATTCTATTCATCAAAGCATCATGTACAATACAAAGTGGCAGGCCTGCGCTTAGAATTAGAACTTCTGTTTTTGTATGTAATGGCAAACATGATTCACACATACATGCATTTATTTTTTTAACAACTATTTTTCTTAAATTGTGTCACTTTTACCACTCTCATATTCCTTTCACAAGTAACTCCTGGGATGTGCCATTTTCATATGTCAGATACCAGTTATCAAGATTCCTGAAATGTTACCTTGAATAATATCTCATGGGTCACCAAAAGATAGGCTGCCTTTCCTCTCCTACAGTCATTTATAGCTGTGAAAAGCACTCTCTGGTATGCTGCTTATAGTTTATTCTTTCTCTGTCTGCCACAGCACCTCTGGGCCAGAAATGTAATCCTTTTCTCTGTTTTATTAGTTGCCAACACTGGTCAGTCCATTGCTTCCCGTCTGCTAGTATGTAAAACAAAAAAAGGGGGAAATTTCAGCAAGGGATTCAACCAACAGGGGAGTGGAAGAGGGGAAAAACAAGGAGACTTTTCATCATTAACAATGTGAAAGTGATATTAAGAAAGCAATGAGGCTACAGAAGCATATAGGGAGCTGTGCTTGATATTTCACTATGTTTTTTTGTACAGAGAAAGATGTACACAGCATATGAGTATTAAACTTCCATCAAATGTACATCTTCCTTGATCCTCCTTATTATATAGCTTGTGATTAGCTGCCTTGAAATAAAAAGAAACTACTGAGCAGAGTGCTTTGTAGAACACCACAACATGTTCTTCCCTACTCATCACACATAATTTGTAACTGAATAACTGAAAAAAAGAACTATCATTATGTTCACAGCCAACATAAGTAGAAGTATGAAAGACCCAGCAGTACACTGGCAGGCAAATAACCCCCTTTTTCTCTTTACTTTTTCCTAAAATTGATAGAGGAATACATACAAATACCATTTACAGTTGTGTATATATTCCTAGGTCTCGGATATAACCAGTGCTTTTGATTTCACACCATCATTATTATTATTATACATGATTTAAATAGCGCCAACAGTTTGCACATACTTGTGGGTAATGGCATTTCTCTGATGTGAGAAAGGATGAGTAGATATGTCCCCACCTGTCCCTTTGGGTGAGACATCTTTCTGTTTATAGTTGGCCTTTTTTAAAAAGCATCTGAAAGTCTTTTTCATTTGGATACTGTGGTGAACAATAACATCTCTGTTAGAGCCTCTGACAGTTTTTTTTAGCTCTCGTTGTCCTCACTGGGTAGTTCCCTACACCCTGTCTCTTTCTCTAGGACACCCTGTCACAAAAGCAACTCAAAGGAGGTCACTTGAACTGGAAGTGAGGGTGAATCTCCCCACACGAACATCAATTTAAAAAACCTGACTGTTCTAATCATCTGCTATCTATACAAAATGGGCAAATGCACTAGCCATTGTTATTAGATGGGTTCACTGTACATTTATAAATCTTTAGAAAACTGAAATCGGTTTACTTAATTGTTTATTAAGGGACACATGGTCAGAAGGATGGTTATAATACTGTATACAGATCAACAAATCCTCTGTGCTGACTTGGAGGCTGTACCTGGACGCCGCCATGATGAACAATCCCCATATTCATAAAAAGAAAAGGCTCCTCATTGTATAGTAGTTCAAGAACCATTTATTGTAAAAAAAAATAGAAAAGAAATTAGAAACGTCCACTTCCGTGTTTGGTATGGTATCAAGGTAGACCCGCCCTGGGTTTCCCCAAACATGGAAGTGCAGGTTGCTATTGTGAAATCTGACTGGCCAGTTGTCTTGTTTTATGGATGTAAGTTTCTATTTTTTTTTTTTACAATAAATGGTTCTTGAACTACTATACAGTGAGGAGCCTTTTTCTTTTTATGAATATGGGGATTAATCGATCTATGGGACATCGTTTTTGAAAGCACTTATAGGAGACGCTGATTTATCGTGGTCTATCAGTGAGCGGTGTTTGGTTGTTATATACAGCCATTATATTGCGGTGAGTGCGCACTCTTGAGGGGGTGTATGTGTGGCACTTATACGATCTCTGGAGAGTTCATCAAGCAGTTTGGGACTTTATTCTATTGCACCTATTGGAGATATCTTTTTCACATTATTAATTTTCACATATGGATTATGGACTGATCACATTATCAAAGTCTAAGGGTCATGTTATTATCCCTTATTAGATAATTAATTCACTTTTATGATATAAAGGAATTGCTTTCGGATGATTTGATTATATATTTATGCACAGAGATATATATTTTTGCACGTTTTTGTATTGTTTGCACATTTTTGTCATATAGTGGCAATACGTTATTTATTCACTATTTTGGAATTTTAATTTATACACAAAGGGCTGACATTGATTAACTGGATCATTCTTAGAACAGACCCACCCAAGTCATTACTATTTGGGCCCCTAGCGCTGTACATTCAGTAACATCTTTAGCTGGACCAGGATGTCTATAGTACAGCAGCTTTTAATATATTTATTTTATTTTTTTAATCTATTTAGTCACTTTAGGAATACCCATAAGCTCAGATAAAAATTTTTTAATATAATACATTGAATATACCAATGTGTGTTACAATAGTCTAAGCAGGATATACTGAGGGCATGCACTAGCAATTTTGTCATATCATGAATGAGAAAGTGAAAGATATAGGTTTTTAACATGGAGATGACAAGACAGGGTCAGAAATGTAACCTTAGGTGCTTAAATGAGAGCAGAACTGAATGTTGTCCCCTAGACAGCAAGTTTGAAGAGCAGTGTTGTTACTGGGTTGTCGTCAACACTAATCTCGCTACTTTACACTAATTTCAGGTAAGGTGGCAGGAAAATTACAGGCTACTTTTATCCTAAGTTTTAGGAATTGATAAGGCATGAAAGCAGAAACTGTAGATAGACACTCAGGAACACAAGACAGTAGCAGAGTAAGATCTGGAGCTAAAAGACAGAATTCAGTATCATCTGCATGGAAGTATTTGTTAAAGCTAAATGACAAGATTATAGGTATAGGTGCAAAAGTTAAGGGTCCAACAGCAGAAGGTTGTTGTACATTTCACAATCAGTGTTATATAAATGACCTCTGGGGCACCAGCTTTGTCTAGGCATAAGGGGAATTACATAAGTGTATATAATTTGTATACATCATATACTGTACATCATACTCAGACCATGTAAATGAGGCTTTGAGCAAGTATTCTCTCTAATGGATCTGAAGTAGTGGATAAAATGTGTTTCTTCCCAATAGTTATTTCAGAGTGAAGTGTATTATTCTGAATGAGATGGACAAGAGTGAAAGAGGATGGAAGTTGAAGAGGCTAGAAGGGTCCAAAGAGGGTTTTTTTGAAGAGCTGCATGTTTCAATTAGGAAATTGCCAGTAGATGGGGATAGGTTGAGGCAGAAATGAAGGAAGAAGAGATGGGATGGAATACAAAATTGAAGGTACTGGAACACTGCCTTGGGTTTTGGCAGTATACAGAAATGAGAGAAGTAGGATCAGTTATCAGATGAAAGAACTTGTCTGATTGCATGTAGAACATTTGTATGACATAAAGTCTTCTTTAGTATTGTTTTGCCACCAGCATCATTTAGATTTTAAAACCTAGATATTTAATCGCTGTAATGTGTAACACAAATTGAAAAGTATTAGATTGTGTTTGTTTGTGTATTGACTTTATATCTCTTTTCTTTGAAGGAATTTAAAAAGACAAAGGAAGCAACCAAAAGATTCATTATGGCGTACAAGATAATGCTGGAATTTTTTGGATTAAAGTTGGTAGACAAGAATGGAAATGTATCCAGAGCTGCAAACTGGCAAGATAGATTTACGCACTTAAATGAGTACGTTAGTTCATTCTCACACTCTTTTGACTTATCTCTTTTTGTTTTTGTTTTTATTCTTTTGCTTTAAATATGTGCTTAATTTAACTAGTATGCAAATAAGTCTCTCTTTCTTGATTTTATGAATAAAAATTCATTGTACCAGAACTCACTTATGTGACAAAGTTTAGACAGCCTAGATTATAACCTGTCATTATCGCTGCAGAGACTTCATTGTTTTAGTTAAAAGAGAATTATGGGGTGTTTGCAATACACATGTCCCCATAATTAGAGGTGACATGTGACAATGAAACTGTCAAAGGTCGGCTCTATTGATCAGGAACTGAGCGATCACATACCGCCAGTCGCTCAGTTCCCGATCATCTCCCTGCAGAGAGAGGTGACTGTCGGTCATCGAACCGTGCAGGGATTCCCCCCCTCCCCTCTCTGATCCTCCAGCGCTGACTGGAGGAATGGAGGAGGGAGGGGGGGGCCACGACAATATTGTCAGGATCCGTTCTGGCTGCAGTGCGGCTCTGTGCTGTCAGCATATAGCGGGCAATTGCCCACTATATGCTGAGTTTTGGGTCACAGAAGGACATAAATATATGCCCTTCTTAGACCCTAAAGAGAACTATGCATACCCAGCTTAAAAGAGAACTCTTTTAAGCTGGGTATGCATTGTTTGAAATTCGTTTCGATTTTGGAATGAATGGAATTTCCTGAACGAAAAGCACATTCACTCTTAGAATTTTGTTAGTTTGAAAAAAATTGTCCATTCTGCTCCTTCGATTTTTTTTGTCCCTCATCACTGCGGTTGAAATTGACTATCGGTTTCACCCAATTAACTAATGGAGAAATTAACAAACGTTCCAAAAAAAATGTCTGATGAAATTCTTACCATGTATACCTGGCTTTGGACAGACACTGTGTAGTGCAGTAGATTTAAAGTGAGATAAATTATTACGCAAGGAAAATCCACTGCACAGAACTACTAGATAGGAAGCAGGTTCTGCATATGTATTAAAGGAGAACTATGAGGTGAGTGATTTTCACTCACCTCATAGTTCTAGCCGACCTGTGACAATGAGACTGTCACAGGTCGGCTCAGTAGATCGGGAGGTGAGCGAACACATACCGGGTTCGCTCGCCTCTCGATCCTGTCACGGCTCTCTGCCGTGACAGGGGGAGGGGCTGGATTCCCCTCTCCCCGCTCCGATCTGCCGGCGCTGACTGGCGGAACGGCCGGGGGAGGGGGCGGGTACAGCTGGCTCTGCCTCTAGATAGGCAGAGCCAGCTGTCACTCACGCAGAGCCGGGCTGTAGCTCACGGTATACTGAGCTTAGGGTAACGGGAGGACGCTAGTTTGTGTCCTCCCGTTACCCTAAGGAGAACTATGGGGAAAAACACTGACCCCCATAGTTCTCCTTTTAAGCAAATGTGGCTAACCCCAATGTAGATACATTATTGTTTTTAGAAAATGTATATGAGGTCTCTATTACAAGCTGACTGAACTTCGGGTAGAACCCTTTTGTGTGTACACTTAGGAGCACATTAATAAAGCCTAACCACAGCTATACAGCTGCATTTCTAATAAAACCTCCCCTGACAATTTTACAAAGAACTGTTGTGTGCTTAATTAATGTAGTTTGCACTGGTATCAGAAAGCTGAATCTTCAATTGATTGATGACCAACTCTACCACATTCTCCCCACATAGAAAAATTAAGGGTAGGAACTGTAGCAGGTCCCAGTGATGATGATGATGATGGTTATGGGCAGATGTCTTGCCACTTGTTCTAGGCAAGAAGAGATCTGGTTAAATATAACCTGAGACATGGAATGGCAGTTTAATATTCACATGTTATCGAGATAGAAAACTAATCTTCCTTTTCATCCAACAACAACAACAGAAACTTGCACACTCAAATTTTAGAGACATGCATTTCTGTGCGCTATATAGACATCCACTACTTCACTTCTATCTCCAGGGGATAAAAGCCGTTAGGCTGAAACATTCCCAATTCTGAGCCTGTGAAGCAAATACAAGTTGACAAGGTTGACATAAAGTTTATATCTTTTTCTAAATCAAACAGGATTTGTCCATCTAGCTGAAAGTAACTCACATGTTTGGTTTAATTAGTGGAAAGACATGGGTATAGTACAGAAATAAAGAAGACACTGGAATGGCTCAATACTTGTTTTGTGTATCCCCTATAATTGTTGGCTTTGTCTCATGACCTGATGAAACCCCACAGTGAAAAACATGTGGTTGTAGCTGAACCACAACACAAATATATTGGACCTCTGTAACATTCTTCTGGAATGGTGCCACAAGTGGAAGTTGGACACTGACACTATGTACCTGCCAAGTGTATTTGTACTGATTCTGCCTTTGTTTTTTTTTGTGTGATTCCAGATCTCAGCACAACTATTTAAGAATCACACGCATATTGAAAAGTCTTGGAGAACTTGGGTATGAACATTATAAGCCTCCCTTAGTAAAAGTCTTTCTTCAGGAGTCCATTGTTGAAAACACCATCCCAAATATGAAACAAAGTGCTCTGGAGTATTTTGTTTATGCTATAAAAGATAGGAGGGAAAGAAGAAGACTTTTACGGTATGCCTACCATTATTTCCAGCCTCCTGAGCACTTTATTTGGGGACCCCCCACAAAACAGAAAACTCGGCAAACTAAATCAGTTCAAAAGACCACACCTCTGAATAGATCCTTGAGAAAACATTCACAGAAGTCTAAGGATGCTAATACTGAGCAAGAACAGGAAACACCAACAATCATTTGTTCTGAGGAAAAGCTAACCGGAAATTCTCAAGTTGAAGAGACCAAGCAGGAAACTGTGGATGTTAATCCCTCAGATGAATCAGCGGAGGACTTTAAGGACAAAATGGCAGCTGAGACTGATGATGCCGAGATAGAAAAGTCTGCACTGAAACATTTGCCCACAGGAATAGATGACGCAACAAATTCTCCCCTTCGTGAAAATGAATTAATGGGACACAATACAGAAGATCTCAGCAATGAAAGCAATACAGACAGCATTTTAATAGTTGACATCATTGATGAAGGTAGTAAAGATTGCTTGTGCAGCTTGTCTCCTGGCTCAACTGCCACTGCTGAAAGCATCATACCTTCAGAAAAAAAACTTGAAAAGGAAGACAAAGCCAAATGAGAGAATTATAGCAACAATGTATAGGAATTATATCATTATTACATGAAAACATAAAACTTTATGTCAAATAAAACTATATAAAATGTAGCACTGAACTCCCAAATAAGATTACACGTTTTCTATCTTTGCAATAGTAAAAACTAGCAATTTATGAATCACTTTATTGTCAAAAAGGCGAGTATACCCCAAGGTCTCCTTGGTTCTATATCTATGGTGCGTGCTTTTTTTTTTTTTACATTTTATTTTATTTTTGGTTATACAATGAAGTATGTACATTGTGTATATGTCAGTCTGCAAACAAGTAGTAAATATTAGGCAATAGGATAAGTATTTGATGTGTATCATTGCCACCCAGAACTAAAGATTTAGCAGTGCCGCTCCAATAACATTTATTACTTAATGGTTTACCAATTAACAATTTAACCTGATTTACAACATTGGTAGTAGGTGTGTGGCCATCTAATTTTTTTTGTAACCGTAGCCACAAATAACCAATCACAGGTAATTTGTACTCGTACATCTTTTTTTTTTAATTTCTTCAAACATTTGTATCAATGCTTGCTAACCAAGAGCTATACCCTGCTGGAAAGCTTAAAGCAATGAAAATCACACCATATCTTAAAAGTCTGCTGAAAAGGAAAGGTGCATCTTTAAAGTGAAGCTGTGCCTAGTTGCCCAGACTATTCACATTAGAGGATTTGCATCTACCCTTGCATTAAAAGCAATTTAAAACAACCCCACTCACCACTGTAGCTATAAGAAATTAATCTTCAAAATCCATACTGAATTGCTGTACTCTTTACTTTCTATGGAGAGCAGAAACTCCAGCAGGCTGACAATGTAAACAAACACCAGGTGATTGTATGATGTTAGAAACTGGCTGAAACCTAAATTTTGGCCCGGGTTCACATTGCTCCAGTGCTTTAACATACATGCGTTAAAACACATTATGTTGTGCATTTATATGTGTTGCATTAGGGTAGCCCATTCAAAACGATGCACCTCAGCAAAAACTGCATCTAACCCTTTTCCACACTGCAGTGCAACAATGCAGGTGACCTTTATTACTGCAACATGATACTGTGAACCCGGGCCTGAGTCTCTGTTGTGATGTTTTAGGAGTAATTATTTCACAGTACATGCAGCTATGGAATGTGAAGAATAAGTAAAACCTTTAGGGTCTATACCCATTAATGTCCATAGTCATACCCCCCCCTCCTCCTACCTCTGCATCAGAATCCCACCTATAACTGCATAATCCAGATCTATAAAAATATGACTTTGTATGACCTTTCTCCTTGAAGGAAAGAGAAGAGCACTGGCTGCTGTAGGAGCAAGGGATAAGGTATAACATGAAACTGCTTTTTAATTGTACCCTAGACAAAAAAAGAGCAGTTTTGAATTACTCATGGAGTTCAGCTTTAAAAGAAAGTTTACCCAAAATGAATTCCTCCACTATGTTTCTAAAACACATTGAACAGCCTAGTGGGGAATTGATCTCTGCAAGAAATCACCTGGTTTTGTACGCTTTACATTTTAATTATCATATTCCTTTTAAATTGTCAGCTGTTAAATAAGTCCCTGTATTGTAACGTGTCAGAAATGTTTGTTATGTCTGACTGTGTTTCTAAATAAGTTATAGTCGACGTAGAAGTTATCCTGCTTCTAATTTGAGAAAGAAGGTTGTTGTCCAATAAATGAGAAAAAAGCAGATTTGAGTGTTTGTAAGGTCAGAAGATACTTTTACTGCTAACATTTGTTGGCCAAAAAAGTAGATTATGCTGGCTGAAAACATTCTGACCAAGCTTTTTCCTTTGTAATAAGATGCTAGTTCACAGCCAACAAGTACCTGTACAATGTGCCCTGGGGAGTAGATGTTCATGTTGGGTGATGGGTTAAAGAACTGCTCTCCCCCTATATGTGGTAAATCTAAATAAGCAAATATGTTCTCAGTCAATTGCACCAATGACCTGGCATCTTATTGCAAACCAGAATCCTCTTTTTATGGATGCATAAGGTTTGATGCGCAAGTTTATTTAGTCAAAGTGCAAGCTTGATGTGTAAATTCCAGAGACCCAACCAAAATGTATTTTTTAGCCAAAAAAGCTCATTCTGTTTGGGCAGGTGAGGAACTGGCAGCAACGTGGGCCTTCCGTTAAGGCCAGGTACACATGTACAATGTTTCAATATTGAATATATACATCCCCTTTAAAATATTTAATTGAAATATATACAGGGTTATTCACAAAAGGGTGAAGAGTTTGGAGAAGGCCGGATTGAACAATCTAGGCTAAAATAGCCGATTCGGAAAAATTCTCCAATTCAGCTCACTTTCCAGTTCATCTATGTTGTCCTAGATTATTCACTTCTCCTGCCTTCTCCAAACTCTTCACCCTATTATGAATAACCCTGTATATTGTTTTGTAAATTCAATGCTGTCCTTTTTATGCCACTATAATTGGCAAGCCTGTATCTGTCATGATGGTTTATTTTTATTATATGGTATTAAGGGGAGACATTGCAGATGCCCTGACTCATCTTTCACATAAAACTTTGCATTTGGTACTTTATTTATGAGCATGAAAGTCCTACAAAAATACTCCATTCATTTCAGTATGTTCCTTGCTTATTGGAAATTATGTAAAATTTAGAATTCATTTATCTCAGTGATTATCAAACATAAAGATTATATCATAAAGGTTTACCTGATTATATAGCTGTGTATCTGACAAATGTAAACTGAAATGTGGTAGCTATCTGGGAGCTTCTGCACAAACCACTATTTGTTTTTTGAGTGAATTACCCTGGGGCGTCAACCACTACGCTCTCGGTAGCGGTGGACTGTAGCATGTAAAGTCCTGAGTATCAATCTTCGTTGATGTGTGAAAAGTAGCAAATCTGGTGTGCATTTCCATGTACAAAACAGTAAAGTTATGTCATTGTCAGTACTTGGGTTACTAGATGGTACGTTATTCACAAGATTATGGTGTGTGGAAGACATTGCTGCGCATGATATTTTATTACTCCTTTGTATGGTAGAGCTGGATTTCTACAAGACATATTTTATAACTCTGGTATGGCAAATATATGTCATAATCTTTTTTTAAAAAAGCAATAATTTGTGTTGCTTACCCTGTATTTTTAATATTCCGTTAAAAAAGTGTATTTAAAGTTAGTTTTGTGTAAGATAAGATTTGTTCGTTTTTTTTTACCAGATATATCTAAGAAACCTTTGTATAGAAGGTTTATGAGGCATACAGTTATTACTCGTGCTGACAAATGTATAAATCTATTCTCAGATGTCATGCTGGGTATTCAGAAACCATATCTATACTGTAGAAGATTTATGATGTCTGTATTTCCTGTCCCTTTTTGTTTTTCAATAAAATATTTTTACAGTGAATATTTTGCATAGTACATTCATAACCTTGCTCACACAGGGCTTGGCGAACAAATTGCCTGGGA
>NW_017307661.1:442121-442596 GCF_000935625.1 Nanorana parkeri | reverse complement strand
GGTCCGTCCCAAATGATGATGATATCATCTATGTACCGGCCATAGTACGTCAGGTGTTGTGAAAAGGGGTTGTTACGCCAAATGTGGAAGTGCTCCCAGTAGCCCATCGTTAGATTTGCGTAACTGGGGGCATAATTCGCTCCCATGGCTGTGCCCTGGGTTTGGAGATAGAATTTGTCGAGGAACGAAAATAGTTGTGTTCTAGTGTGAATCTTGTTGAGTTCAGAATGAATTGGGCTTGTTTGTGATGTAATGCCGGTTGTTGTGAAAGGTAATATTGTAAGGCTTGTAGGCCTATATTGTGTGGGATGGATGTGTAGAGGGAACACACATCCAGGGATACCCAGTGGTAGGTGGGCTCCCAGGTGTAGTGGCTTAATGTGTCTATTAGGTGACTGGCGTCTCTGAGGTAGGATGGTAATGTGATGACAATAGGTTGTAGAAATTGATCTACGTATTTTGACAGGCCGCTGGT
>NW_017307661.1:418643-440985 GCF_000935625.1 Nanorana parkeri | reverse complement strand
TAGAACCGAACACGGGGGTGTTCGGCTCATCCCTACTAATGTTCACAATAATTAAAAAATGTCTGTATTCTGTGTACACTTGATGAGGTGGAGCTTTTCCCTCCAAGGTATTGTCAGCGACTGCTGCAGTCTTCAGTTAATCTTTCAGTGTCAGTGGCATATTCTCTGCTTGTATCCTTTGTGATAGCAGGCTGACTGACTTCTGTGCAAAACAGAAAAAAATCCAGCAGCCCAGCAGCACGTCCCACACACAGGCATCCGATAGAATCGCACCCCGACCCGGCATCTGAATCCCTGCACCCAGTCCCAGAAGAGACCGCCGGACGCTGCCTCCAACAGGAACCCCGTAGTCGATGACAACACTTCCCCAAGAACCTCGCGGTGAGTTGATATATGCACCACACACCGTTCAACTTGCCTCCAATTTCATGTGCACCCCTTCTGTTTTTTGTTTTTATTTCTCCCTCCACCCCTGATATTGATCACATTACGGAGGGAAAAATATCTATGAAACTGCTTCTCGGGCAGCATTTAACCTGCATGCCCCAGCCCATTTAACCCCTGCCATACCCTCACCTATTCAACTCCAAGGGCAGTTGCGCCTCAGACTTTGTTTTTTTCTGTTTTGACTGTCTATGACTGACTTCTGACATGTAGTGATTTTATGGCAAGACAGGAGGCTTCAAATTTTGCTTAACTTGCTTTACTGACCATAGCAGCAAAGAAAAAACATAACAGAAGAACGGAATAACCAATGGTAGTACACATCATGTTATAAAGTCCGCCCACACAAAGTATTTTCCTCTTTGCTGCTCCTTATGGCAGGTCAGTGACTCGTACATCTCGCATTACTTTGTTTTTTTGTATCTTCATTTTAGTTTTTCCTAGCATTGTTTTCTTCCCCTTTCATGTTTCCCTTATGTTTCTACCTTTGTTATCCTGTGGCAGCGGCCCCCTTCCCGCTCTTCCTTTCCCTTATTATCAGGTAGCCTGTTCCTACCTTTCCATTCTAGGTGTGGAGAGCCTCTGGTCACATCTCCCTAGCCACCTCTCTCTCTCTCTGCCCACAGTCTCTTCCCGCTGGCTCAGGTCCTAGTCCCGGGGCTGCCACCCTCTTGTACAGGCATGGCCATCGTCTTTTGGTCTTCTCCATCAGCCGTGGCCACCATTTTGTTGTATCCGCGGTCTGATCGGGAGGCGGACACTTCTGCCTCTCTGCTTAGACCTTATTAGGGCCACCTCCGTCGCCATTTTTCTGTAGCCCTCTTCACCAGCAGTGGCCACCATTTTGTTGGAGACGTGGTCTGATTTAAGCCACCTCCCCTGCTCTACTTCTGCTGGGACTTTTAGGTAATCTCCCATCGGACCACGCTTCCTCCTTCTGCCACAGATCTGGGTGAGCACCAGTGTTTCTCTGTGCCTGTGACTACTGTTTGTGGGTGAGCCCCACTACCGGGTTTCCTGCCTTCCTCTATTGCAACACAAAAAAAAATGTTATGTATATATATGAAACACATTTTACCTCATTCTTTGCATGGTTTTCCCATAACTAGAGTTGTTTATTTCCATCTCTACGCCAGTCCCTACCTCTATCATGGCGGACCCAGCTAGTACGCCCACCATCCCTTTGGGGCCGTGTTGCAGGCCTGGATTCTGGTGACCGTTTGGGAGGGGCTGGCTACTGCCTTACCTCCCACAATTACCTCAGAACCCCCTCAGGTCCGTACAGCCCATTCCTCTGAAGTGGAATCTGACGACTCATTTATTTCACAAGCATCTGGGGGCTCTCATAGAGCGAGCAAATGCCTCTGGAAAGGGTACAGTGGATCAGCACACAAAGGCAAGAGCTTTGCCAATGAGCTAAGGGCCCTTCAGTCCCTGCTTCGGGGGAACGGTGATCTTGCGCATCTCCTTCAGGGGAGGCACATCATAACTCCTCATGTGGATGAGGAAACCCAACCACCCTTGGGTATTGGCGCAGGTGAGCCCCAAAGCGTCAAGGCTGCTGTTACCCAGCAATGCACGGACCCGGCGGATGCCGATTTGGGCGCTTGATCCTACTGGAGAAGCACTTTTTGATCCCAGATTTATTCGCCACCCTAGATCATCCGAGTGGACTCTTCTGGACCATATTGCCAGATACCGGCAGTCTAGCTACGCAAGCCCTTAGACAAGGAGGTCCGTAACCGCCTTCGGGCGGAATGTGCTCGAACCCACTATCCTGGGCAAGGTTTCGGCTACGCCCAAATTTGACCAGTTCATGGTCACCTACATGAATATGAAGGGTCGTGACCCCAGCAGGGGTTTAGAGAAGTGCTTGAAGGCTGCACAGGTTAAACTGCTTGATGTCTCTGGACCACTTACCCAGGTCTTTGTACTTGTGGAGGAGGCTTGGCACAGGGCACTCCTAGATCCTTGTTTAATTTTTGATTAAATCCAGTGTGCTAGGCAATGCAAACACTGCTGTCTCCCTGAACGCCGATGGGCTGCACTTCTGCGCATTGATGCCCGCCTCTCTGATATGATGGAGAAAGAGTTGGGCGCTAAAGCCGATGGCAAGCTCTTTGGAGAACCATTCCTCCCTGAACTCAGGAAGCATGCTGGCTCATTTTCATCCTTGCATAAGGTGGAAAATTCCCTCAAGTGTGCTTTTCAACATCCTGGTATTTTTCACAGGGCTGGTCGGCAAAGGGGCTGTGCCACCAGCAGTGGCTAATTTCAAGGTTCCAGAAGCATCCCAGAACCTCTTCCATCAACCTCTTACCCTTCGACCCAGAGAGCACCTTCCCTTCGGTTAGGGGATTCTTCCGTGGCAGAGGCAACACCAGATCTCCCTGTAGCTGACCAGCTCGCTCATTTTCTCCAATGCTGGCACCTCATTGCCTCAGAGAGCTGGGTCCTCCAGGCAGTGGAGGGTTTCGTAATCGAGTTCGTGTCTCCTCCCCTCCAGGTCCAACCTCCCAAACCTCTCTTCTGCAGTCAAGCAGCTTAGCGACTTAGTCACATAGATTTGCACAAGCTACGTGCCAAAGGGGCGATTCAACCAGCTCCAAACTCCCCTGGGTTTATCAGCAACATCTTCCTGGTGCGCAAGAAGAGCAGGGAACTTCGCCTAGTTTTCAGTCTCTGGGCCTTGAATGACCATGTGGTTTATTGTTACTCAGGGATCTGCTTCTGGACCTGGATTGGTTTACTCACTTGGATCTGAAAGACGCCAATCTTACTGTCCCCATACACCCAGATTCCAGGCATTTTCTCAGTTTTTGTTGGCAGTCCCTTCTCTGGCAGTTCACCTGCCTTGCTTTCGGGCTGAGCTCCACCCCCTGGTGGTTCACCAAGCTGATGAAACCAGTGACGGCATTTTTCTACTCCCAGTGTATAAGATCTATCGTCTAACTGGACGATATTCTTCTTTTCAATGCCAGCCCAGCCAGACTGCACATTCTCTTGGGTAATCTGTTGGTTGCAGGATTTGGGTTTCATCATCCACTTTAAAAAATCCTCCAACACACCATTCCAATGAGTACAGTTTTTGGTTTCGAGATAGATTCTGTCAACACCCTGCTCCGGTTTCCCGTAGCCAAAGTTGCCAGCATCAAGAGGAAACTCCGGAAGGCCCTTCATCTGGCTTATATCCCCCTGCAGTTCTTGGCCAGGATCGTGGGTCCCCTTTCTTCCTCCATTTAGGCCATTTTTCCAGGGCCTCTTTATTACGGAGCCATGCAGTGCTTGAGGGCGAAGTATCTTCAGCTCAATCCATCTTCAGCTGGTCCCTATGGCAGACGATGTCCGTGTTAAACTCACTTGGTTGCTTCGACACATGGATGCTTGGAATGGGACGGCGATCTTCAGTACCCAGCCAGATTTTATTCTGGAATCTGATGCCAGCCTGTGGGGCTGGGGCGCTACCTGTGCGGACTTGGCTACGGGAAGCTGCTGGACCCAAGAAGAGACTACCTTACACATCAGCTGCTTGGAGCTACCAGCTGGCTCCTTCGATGTCTACAGCTTTTCCAAGGATCTCTCGAACTGTTCTATCTTACTGTGCATGGACAACTTGTCCTCAGTGAGATACATCAATCATTTGGGGGTGCTCGATCGGAGCATCCATTTACCCTACAAAGGACCTTTACCACTTTTGCTTCAGCAGGCGCATCTCTTTCTGCTGAATAGCTACCGGGCGTGGACAACTTCACGGCAGATTGATTCCCAGTTTTGGAGGGATGCCAGCGACTGGATGCTGAGCAAGGAAGTTTTTGCTCTTCTCCTCGCAGCCCACAATCCCTGCACACTGGACCTGTTTGCTTCCGCTGGAATCATCAATTACCATGGTACTTCAGTTGGCTTCCCAATCCAGACTCACTTGGCGTCCGTTGCCTTCATTCAGATGTGACCGCAGACGGGGAGGTATTCCTTCCCTCCCTTTTCAATGATTTCTCTTCTGATACATTATGTCTGCCTTCAGCAGGTGACCCTCCTTGTCACTCCACTCTGGCAGGCTCAGCCTTGGTTCCCTAGTGTGCTGGAGTTTTCGTGTGTGGACACTCTCCATCTTCTCTGAAGCCCCTTTCTTTTACAAAACTCGGAAGGGAACCCCCCCCCCCCCCAATGGTGCTTTAGGCACGTCTTCGTCTCATGGCTTGGGGGATTTCCTGGGTTCCTGGGATCTGTGGGGCTTATTACCTACAGATCGATCCTTCCTCCGAGAGTCTTGGGCTCCAGGTATCCGACCTAGCTATCGTTCTGCCTGGAACAGATGGGACGATTGGTGTGTGGCTAGGCAAATTGATCCCTTTACGGCTCCTGCAACGGATGTGGTCAATTTCTTACCAACCTTTTTGCTGAGGGCAAGTCTTACTGCACGGTCAATATCTTCCACTCATGCATCTCTGCGGCCAAGTCCCTGTGGCTGGCTTGCCGATCATCAGGCATCCCTTACTCTGTCAACTCCTTCGTACAACAAGAGTTGGACTTCTTGTGTGACAGGCCGGACAATGACTCCTTCTCTTTGAAACAATTGTTCGCAAAGTTGACAACTTTGCTTTGCCTGGTCTCTTTTCGTTGAGTGTCGGACTTCAGAGCTTTCGATCATGATGCTTTGTCCTTTACGTCGGATGGGGTCTTCTTTCCTCTTCAGTTTCCTACCCCCACTTCCCTGTGGAAACGACCTTACTGTATGTGTTGTCCGTCATCTTCAGTCCATTTGTGCTATTGGCGGTTTGCCTCTCCACCATTCTTATATCTGATTTGGGAGCTTCTTTATACTGACATGTAAAAAATAGGGGAACCAAAGGTAGAAGTTGGATGGATCAACAAAACATGTCAAAATATAAACTGAATTATACAATGGTAAACACTTCCTGCCTTGTCACCTGTTATATCTGTGTTCTAAATGAATATGGAAGAAACAGGTTCCCATTTGTCTACACATCAGAGATCAGCTGAGAAACCATATGATCAAATAACTATTCTTCAAATAAGACTAGCATAAAGTATAAAAAGTAAATTTATTTCAAGAAAATATATAACCATAATTTACCAAATGTGCACACATATGCCCCCCCCAACAATAACAAAACCCCTCCCTGTAAAAACACAACGCATGTTAGACCAGTTGGGTTCCTGGTATGGGCCTATATAGAAAAAAATCATACACATGTCCTTTGTTAATATACACGGTATCCATGTGGTGGGTGGTGGTAATCAATTGTCTCAATCAATGAAACTCATAAAACTCCAAAATCAGACAATAGGCAATGGAAGTACTATAGCCCAACTATTTGGTATGTAATCCAATATACGGTATCAGAGAGGTGATATTTTATCCACTGACAAAAGTTTAAAGCACATTCTACTAGGTCTGTGAGTGCTTTACAGCAGCAGTCAGATGTTTTCCAGATATTCTAGGCTTTCACCTGGTCTTCTGTTCCCACAGCCTCTAAGTTTTACTAGGTGGATATAGCGGTCTCATCTGATACCAGATTTGGGCATAAAGCTCTTTGAGCTGCAGGCTACCCCTAGTTTTACTGCTACGTTATGTGGGCCTATTAGTGTTTTGTTACTGTTGCTCACCCCTCAGTTGGATAGCTCTTGGAATTCCAACTATTCACAATAAATTAATCCTGTGCTCCTTAATCAATGAGAAAGAAAACAGTATCTTTGTGCTTACAGTAAAATCAGGTCTTGGTGTCTATTAAGGGGACACAGGTCCCAACCCCCCATGTTTGTGATCTACAAAACTGAAACATGGAGGGGCTGGGAGGAGTTACACCTGGCTGGCCAATTGATTTTTTGTTTGCCAGTGCAATTCCTTCTGAAGATGGCATTATAACCCAGTTATCTCTGAATAACTGAATCCTGTGTCCCTTAGAATTCCTAGAAGTTGATTTTTATGGTAATTACAAAAATCAATTAAGGGAAAAAAATCAATTATAGTAATGATTGGCAAGTAGTTTTATTGTTTCACATATTGGTTTTCTTTTATTGACTTTTTATTCTTGGATTTATTTCAGCTTGAATGGGATATCAAAACCCAATGCCAAATCCATATATGGTAAGTATGATAGGTATGAAAGGTACATTTTCTATGTTTGCCTGAAAACAGAAGATTGAACATGTGCCTAGTAGTTTAAAGGGAACCTGTTACCTACAAATGATCTTTTGGGCATGTAATTAGGTAAATAAAATATTGTGCAAAACAAAAAAGCCGGAATAAGTGAACAATCTAGGACAACATAGCTGAACTGGAAAGTTAGCTGAATTGGAGAATTTTTCCAAATCAGCTATGTTGTCCTAGATTGTTCACTTCTCCTGCCTTCTCCAAACTCTTCACCACCCTTTTGTGAATAACCCTGCTAGATTAATGTATCTGTATAGGAGTTGATGCACTCTTGGCAAATCCACATTGAATAAATATATGCCGTGGCTGGGAACTGGGGGTAACTCTGTGTAGCTATATGGTTCTTTACTTGATGGTTTACTTTATTAGTGTGTTAAATTAACTTATGGGGGGAAAAAACATAGTTCTTATACTCACCAGAAGTGATGGTCATTTATGCTTGGGTACAATTCATGGGTGCCTTTGGCAATTGTAAACTTCCCAAACTGCAAACTCTAATATGAAACTTATTGAAGTCAGTGGGATAAGAAACTTGAAAATCAGTTCTGAACATTTTTAAGACTAATAGGCAAGGGATTGTCAAACCAAGGGCACAGGGAGCTTGGCACAACAAGAGGTGACATGTACCAATGCAAAAAATATATGTTAATAATATTACACATATTATACAGGATTTATATAGCACCAACAGTTTGTGCAGTGCTTTACAAAATGGAAGGAGACTGTACAGTTACAATGCAATTTCAATACAGAAGGGTTGGGTGGGCCCTGATCATGAGAGCTTAATATCTAGTAGAAGGGGCAGGTGCTAGAAAAGGTAATAATTGTGTGGGATGAGTTAATGGAAGATGTAAAAAGACAGCTATTATGTTGAGGTGGGAAAAGCTTACCTAAAGAGATGAGTTTTTAAGGATCACCTAAAGGCGGACAGAGTAGGAGATAAGCGGACAGATTGGGGTAGAGAATTCCTGATGATAGGAGACACTGAGGGGGGAATTTATCAAAACTGGAGCAGACAAAATCTGGAGCAGCTTTGCATGGCAACCAATCAGCTTCATTCTTTCATTTTCAAATCTTAACTGAACAAACTAAAGAGAGAAGCTGATTCGTTGCCATGGGCAACTGCTCCACATTTTGTTTGCTCCAGTTTTGATAAATTCCCCTCTGTTATATTTGTCTCTTTTGTAGCATATTTTTCTGTATATTTTTCCTGCAACATTTCTTTTATTAAAAACAATTTTTTTTAAATCATTAAACTTATCTCTATGCTCTAAATAAGAACTTAGTGTCTTTGAAGAACTCTACTGTAATGTAAAACCTGTCATATTCCTGTCTATAAATTGCACATACAAATAACAAGAATTAGTGATCATCTCAGGTAGCGTACATTATACAAACCAAATATAATAGAATTGCGGTGTCGAGCAGTATACATACTAGAATCTCTAATAGTCGTAGTACATGCCTCTTTAACCCCTTCGTAACGGGAGACGTACACTGTACGTCCAGCCACAAAGGGACCAAATGACTTGTCACGTACACTGTTTGCTGCTTTAGAGGGCTGTTAATTGCTGAGAATCAGCTTTTAACATTCATTAATGGATGCCCTTACTACAGAGGCATTCATTAATGAAAGGGTTAACCTTTTTCAGACACCCGATACCTTAATATCGGGTGTCTGAGAGTCAAAGCAGAGGGACACAGATGCCGGCTTTTGCCGGCATTCTGACAGCTCGTATAGATCGAGAGATATCTCTCTCAAGCTATACTGGCTTTTTTTTTTTTTTTTTAGGGACCCCCCCCCCCCCAATGGTGCTTTAGGCACGTCTTCGTCTCATGGCTTGGGGGATTTCCTGGGTTCCTGGGATCTGTGGGGCTTATTACCTACAGATCGATCCTTCCTCCGAGAGTCTTGGGCTCCAGGTATCCGACCTAGCTATCGTTCTGCCTGGAACAGATGGGACGATTGGTGTGTGGCTAGGCAAATTGATCCCTTTACGGCTCCTGCAACGGATGTGGTCAATTTCTTACCAACCTTTTTGCTGAGGGCAAGTCTTACTGCACGGTCAATATCTTCCACTCATGCATCTCTGCGGCCAAGTCCCTGTGGCTGGCTTGCCGATCATCAGGCATCCCTTACTCTGTCAACTCCTTCGTACAACAAGAGTTGGACTTCTTGTGTGACAGGCCGGACAATGACTCCTTCTCTTTGAAACAATTGTTCGCAAAGTTGACAACTTTGCTTTGCCTGGTCTCTTTTCGTTGAGTGTCGGACTTCAGAGCTTTCGATCATGATGCTTTGTCCTTTACGTCGGATGGGGTCTTCTTTCCTCTTCAGTTTCCTACCCCCACTTCCCTGTGGAAACGACCTTACTGTATGTGTTGTCCGTCATCTTCAGTCCATTTGTGCTATTGGCGGTTTGCCTCTCCACCATTCTTATATCTGATTTGGGAGCTTCTTTATACTGACATGTAAAAAATAGGGGAACCAAAGGTAGAAGTTGGATGGATCAACAAAACATGTCAAAATATAAACTGAATTATACAATGGTAAACACTTCCTGCCTTGTCACCTGTTATATCTGTGTTCTAAATGAATATGGAAGAAACAGGTTCCCATTTGTCTACACATCAGAGATCAGCTGAGAAACCATATGATCAAATAACTATTCTTCAAATAAGACTAGCATAAAGTATAAAAAGTAAATTTATTTCAAGAAAATATATAACCATAATTTACCAAATGTGCACACATATGCCCCCCCCAACAATAACAAAACCCCTCCCTGTAAAAACACAACGCATGTTAGACCAGTTGGGTTCCTGGTATGGGCCTATATAGAAAAAAATCATACACATGTCCTTTGTTAATATACACGGTATCCATGTGGTGGGTGGTGGTAATCAATTGTCTCAATCAATGAAACTCATAAAACTCCAAAATCAGACAATAGGCAATGGAAGTAATATAGCCCAACTATTTGGTATGTAATCCAATATACGGTATCAGAGAGGTGATATTTTATCCACTGACAAAAGTTTAAAGCACATTCTACTAGGTCTGTGAGTGCTTTACAGCAGCAGTCAGATGTTTTCCAGATATTCTAGGCTTTCACCTGGTCTTCTGTTCCCACAGCCTCTAAGTTTTACTAGGTGGATATAGCGGTCTCATCTGATACCAGATTTGGGCATAAAGCTCTTTGAGCTGCAGGCTACCCCTAGTTTTACTGCTACGTTATGTGGGCCTATTAGTGTTTTGTTACTGTTGCTCACCCCTCAGTTGGATAGCTCTTGGAATTCCAACTATTCACAATAAATTAATCCTGTGCTCCTTAATCAATGAGAAAGAAAACAGTATCTTTGTGCTTACAGTAAAATCAGGTCTTGGTGTCTATTAAGGGGACACAGGTCCCAACCCCCCATGTTTGTGATCTACAAAACTGAAACATGGAGGGGCTGGGAGGAGTTACACCTGGCTGGCCAATTGATTTTTTGTTTGCCAGTGCAATTCCTTCTGAAGATGGCATTATAACCCAGTTATCTCTGAATAACTGAATCCTGTGTCCCTTAGAATTCCTAGAAGTTGATTTTTATGGTAATTACAAAAATCAATTAAGGGAAAAAAATCAATTATAGTAATGATTGGCAAGTAGTTTTATTGTTTCACATATTGGTTTTCTTTTATTGACTTTTTATTCTTGGATTTATTTCAGCTTGAATGGGATATCAAAACCCAATGCCAAATCCATATATGGTAAGTATGATAGGTATGAAAGGTACATTTTCTATGTTTGCCTGAAAACAGAAGATTGAACATGTGCCTAGTAGTTTAAAGGGAACCTGTTACCTACAAATGATCTTTTGGGCATGTAATTAGGTAAATAAAATATTGTGCAAAACAAAAAAGCCGGAATAAGTGAACAATCTAGGACAACATAGCTGAACTGGAAAGTTAGCTGAATTGGAGAATTTTTCCAAATCAGCTATGTTGTCCTAGATTGTTCACTTCTCCTGCCTTCTCCAAACTCTTCACCACCCTTTTGTGAATAACCCTGCTAGATTAATGTATCTGTATAGGAGTTGATGCACTCTTGGCAAATCCACATTGAATAAATATATGCCGTGGCTGGGAACTGGGGGTAACTCTGTGTAGCTATATGGTTCTTTACTTGATGGTTTACTTTATTAGTGTGTTAAATTAACTTATGGGGGGAAAAAACATAGTTCTTATACTCACCAGAAGTGATGGTCATTTATGCTTGGGTACAATTCATGGGTGCCTTTGGCAATTGTAAACTTCCCAAACTGCAAACTCTAATATGAAACTTATTGAAGTCAGTGGGATAAAAAACTTGAAAATCAGTTCTGAACATTTTTAAGACTAATAGGCAAGGGATTGTCAAACCAAGGGCACAGGGAGCTTGGCACAACAAGAGGTGACATGTACCAATGCAAAAAATATATGTTAATAATATTACACATATTATACAGGATTTATATAGCACCAACAGTTTGTGCAGTGCTTTACAAAATGGAAGGAGACTGTACAGTTACAATGCAATTTCAATACAGAAGGGTTGGGTGGGCCCTGATCATGAGAGCTTAATATCTAGTAGAAGGGGCAGGTGCTAGAAAAGGTAATAATTGTGTGGGATGAGTTAATGGAAGATGTAAAAAGACAGCTATTATGTTGAGGTGGGAAAAGCTTACCTAAAGAGATGAGTTTTTAAGGATCACCTAAAGGCGGACAGAGTAGGAGATAAGCGGACAGATTGGGGTAGAGAATTCCTGATGATAGGAGACACTGAGGGGGGAATTTATCAAAACTGGAGCAGACAAAATCTGGAGCAGCTTTGCATGGCAACCAATCAGCTTCATTCTTTCATTTTCAAATCTTAACTGAACAAACTAAAGAGAGAAGCTGATTCGTTGCCATGGGCAACTGCTCCACATTTTGTTTGCTCCAGTTTTGATAAATTACCCTCTGTTATATTTGTCTCTTTTGTAGCATCTTTTTCTGTATATTTTTCCTGCAACATTTCTTTTATTAAAAACAATTTTTTTTAAATCATTAAACTTATCTCTATGCTCTAAATAAGAACTTAGTGTCTTTGAAGAACTCTACTGTAATGTAAAACCTGTCATATTCCTGTCTATAAATTGCACATACAAATAACAAGAATTAGTGATCATCTCAGGTAGCGTACATTATACAAACCAAATATAATAGAATTGCGGTGTCGAGCAGTATACATACTAGAATCTCTAATAGTCGTAGTACATGCCTCTTTAACCCCTTCGTAACGGGAGACGTACACTGTACGTCCAGCCACAAAGGGACCAAATGACTTGTCACGTACACTGTTTGCTGCTTTAGAGGGCTGTTAATTGCTGAGAATCAGCTTTTAACATTCATTAATGGATGCCCTTACTACAGAGGCATTCATTAATGAAAGGGTTAACCTTTTTCAGACACCCGATACCTTAATATCGGGTGTCTGAGAGTCAAAGCAGAGGGACACAGATGCCGGCTTTTGCCGGCATTCTGACAGCTCGTATAGATCGAGAGATATCTCTCTCAAGCTATACTGGCTTTTTTTTTTTTTTTTCATGAATAGATACATAATGTGTCTATTCCTATAATGTATCTATTCCTGAAAGAAGAATGTTTGTTTGCTGATCGTTGTTGCAACAATCAGAAAACCTTTAGTGACAGCTGAATCCTGAACTGCTGCAGGATCAGTGTCACTAACTTATTATCGGCTGTTCTGAAGTTTGAAGCAGCCTGATAATAACCAAAAATGTATTAATTTATCAAGCAGTAACAGTGAGATTAATTCACAATGACTGCTTGATATAATTAAATAAATAAAATAACATTTTTAAGTTAAAAAAAAAGTGAAAAGTGTAAAAAAAAAAAAAATTGTGAAAAGTGTAAAAAAAATAAAAAAATGTGTAAAAAATAAAATAAAATAAGGGACAAATAAATGAATGTATTTATTGCATTTTTTTTACTGTGCTGGTTTTGTAAAAAAAATACTACAAATCAAAACTGGGAAAAAAGTGTTTTTTTTTACTTTTTTTCCACTTTTTGTTATATTTTTAATTTGTCCTAAGTGAGGCGTTAGACACACATATGTGATATAAATATGTAGCCCTATCTGTCCTCTAAAAAACAATATATAATATGTGTGGGTGCACTTTGTAAGAAAGTATATTACTGACGTGGAAGAATCACACAGCAAAAATGTCAAAAGTGTGTCAGTCATTTACGAACAGAAACTAAAAACAAGCTCAGTCATGAAGGGGTTAAGAGAGATGGTCAGTGTTTGCTATTCATAATGCAAGGCACTAACTAGGTTAGGCTGATAAGGCCATGAAGAATATACTCTGTGTAGAATTTTAGGATATAAAACTGTGGAAGAGCAAAACTAAGCTAAAAAGATGGGGGAGGAAAGAGAAAAAAAAGGGGAAGGGACTGGAAGGGGTTGGAGGGACAGTTGCGAGGGGGTTGTGATTAATAGGAGAAGAAAGAAAGAGAAGCAAATAAAGAGGGGAGGAAAGAGGTAAAACACTGGGCTAATAGAAATAATAAAGATGGTAAAACCAGAGGGTGGTGAAAAGGGCAAGAAGGGGAAAGAAAAACAATAAGTAGATAGATTCCTTGCAAGTTGCTATCCAGTTATCTGGGTTTTTGAGCCAGGATATAATCTTATGGTCTAAAATGTGGATGAAGATCTAAGTCAATAACGCTTTGCCCTCAGCAGAGCTCATAAACTAATTTCAGTAAAACCAGGTTTTAATATATTGTTACCCTGTATTTTGAGATGCGATGAGGTCCTCCATATAGCTGATCTCCTCCACTCTATATCCACATTAATATAGGAGAAGAATTCCTCCAAAGGTTAGAATGCAGGTTTTGGCAGTGTCAAGAAGGTGGCGTAGCACCGAACAAGAGTAGGGTCTGTGAATTGTGCAACAAAAAGGAGGAATCATTTGGTAGGTCAAAATCTGTAAATTTTGCACTGTAGCCCAGTATTGTGGAAGTGCCGGGCACAACCAGAAAGTATGTGGCATGGTACCCTTATCAGAGTTACACCTCCAACAAACATCAGAAACACCTCGGTGACACTTACTCAGAAGTGTGGGGGTTCTATACCACCTGGTGAGAATTTAAAAGTTGGTCTCCTGGTACTTCGTGGAGAACATGAATAATGTTTTGGGATTGATCATCTGTGAAGGAATCTTTTTTCGCTGTATTGTTTCGCAGGGGAGCTGGGTAGAAGCTACTGCTGGACATTGCTATAAGGATTCATTGTCCATAAATCAAGGTACCTGTGACTGCTATGGAAGGGTCAAGAGGCAGATAAATCAGAGAGAGAACCACTGCAATGTAAGGAGGACTGTGACTTACAGGGTCATAGATATGTCTGGCTGTTCCTATAGGGTCAGTGGTCACCAAGAGCCTGCTTTTAAAGGGTCTGCTGCTAACTGCCCTATTTTGTACTCTTTTTGTGTATTCAACACCCCTAAAACCTCTCTACTAGAATTGAGTTCAGCAATACATCATAAAAACTAATTTTCCCACCATACACCAAAAACCCAACCCTGAAATGGAAATGTTAGCCTGTCACACTGCTTGGTGTGATTCAGAATACCTCCCTTAAGGGAAGGAGTGCTATGCTAGTTTGTAAGATCTTCTACTTATGTATCTCTCAAGTATACCTTAATAGACTATAGGCTCTTCCCATTTTGTATCTTTCCTTATACACTAATATTTTGTAAATTCTTCCATCTCCTGTACCCTCTCTTACACCCTAACAACAGATTGTAAGCTCTTCCATCTTTTGTATCTTCTCTTATACCCTAATATACTCTAAACTCTTGCACCCTCTGTATCCCTCCCTTATACCCTAATAGATGGTAGGCACGTTTGCCTTCTCTCTCTTTTATATCATAATTGCCTGCATGCTCTTTCACCTTCTGTATCCCCTAATAGATGGTAAGCTCTTCCGGGGGGGGCCCCAGATTATGGTTGATTGGTAGTCCCAGATCCAATGTCCAATAGTGTAGGTGCAGCATGCCTCTCTTCTCTGTAGTCACTACCATCTGTCACTACCTCACTCTGACAAATTGAAGCATTAAAAATAGAGGAGAGCAACAATCAGCACATTATTACTGTACCACTGTTGTCCTCTTCTGTCACCATTTCCACCTGTCAAAGTAAGTTAGTGGTATCATTGTGACGTAATGACAAGCTGCAACACTACCTATATGTTTCAGAGCTTTATCAGAATAGCCTGGGATTTGACCATAACAGGAGGATTTGGTAGGCTGCTGCAGTTATGCCTAAACGTTGTACCTGCTGCAGTTTTAGCACCATTAGGTTAAGGATTACCCTAGGGGTTGATTTAGGCTAAGAGCAAGTTCAAACATCTAGCTGTGACCTGTGATGTACTGCATGGTCAATACTAGGACACATAGAAAACAATTGATTTCTATATTTCCTATTCATATCACAATGTGTGTGTGATGCGGCGCACTATGCTGCGATAAAGTGTTAACATGCTGCATTTTATGGCAGTGTAATGGATCCCACCACAGGCTGCTGCATGGCAGCAGACCTGAATGGAGTGTATAGATTTAAAAAAGTAAAAAAGAAAAATGTAAAAAAATGTAAACAGTGACCACTTCTGCAGTGTGCGATACAACACACACTACTGGAGTCATCACAGCACACTAACCTGTCTGCTGAAATTCAGTGTTTTAGCAAATGGGCTAGTGTAAATGGGCCCTGAAGAGTTAATTTTACTAAATTGTCAAATATCAAAATCTCACAAAACATATTTGCAGATAAACACCATAGTAAAGGTTTACAGAAAATACAAGACGGTTTTCTTTTAAATTTATAAATAAATACCATGGAAGCTGTAAACTGAAAATATATGATAATAAAGGCATAACATTGGTAACTATGCCTAACAAGAAGCTTGTAAACTAAATCTTGGTCCATAGAAGAGGCCAGGTGTGATTAGTGGCCTTTCTGGCCAATAGGGAGATAGAGGGAGCTTGCAATCATGCACGCTCTGTCAAGAATCGGAGTGTGTACCTCACATTTTGAGGCTCCTAGGGTGCTCTAGCAAAAATACTAAGGATAACAAGAGGTGCCTTTTGGTACAGAGCGTGGTTAGTTTAGAAGCTTTGCTGAGGGCACAAGCACACTTTAAGTTCCAAAGATATTTACAGGGTTTGAGTGGCTAATGCAAGTATTCCTAGTGCCTCCACTTTCTGCTTACCGATTTTTAATGATATACTCTCTTTATCTTTAAAATGACATCAAAGGTCTTTAGAAATGTTTAGTAAAGACATTCTACAAACATATACTTATAGATAATTGCAGGGTTTTTATTCTTTGCATACCTTATTTTTATTTCCCTTCTCCTCTTATGGTGGCCATTTTCACTAAGACCAGATGAATCCATCTCCCTTTACTTCCTGTGACTGGAACATGTGACAGTGCACATAATCTCAGTGGGAAAAACATTTTCCCCTGAGATCTCGCAAGATTTTGCAGTTTACAGATGAGATTTCTCAGCAATGCACTGCTGATATAACCTTACCAGGATGCATCTGTGAGGCCAGTAT
Source organism: Nanorana parkeri (assembly GCF_000935625.1). Taxonomy (NCBI): domain Eukaryota; kingdom Metazoa; phylum Chordata; class Amphibia; order Anura; family Dicroglossidae; genus Nanorana; species Nanorana parkeri. Next base: position 424,721 of record NW_017307661.1, on the reverse strand, counting down.
TACATAACTAATGCCTAAGAGTACCAGGAAGTAGGAAACCTGCAATTGTAAGTAAAGGCTAAATATTTTTGTTTAACTAATGAATGTTAGATTATTCATATCAGCATGCAGAGCTGCATGCTGATGTGATTTTTTTGTGAAGAAGGGGATAAATGTCCACTTTAAGTTTAAGTGTTAGTTTGGCAGCTTAAAGAGATTCTGTCAGGGTAGGGAACTGCTCTATTCACAGATCTAGGGGTTCCTGCACATATCTGCAGCAGCCTCCCAAATCCACCCATGATGGCTGAGTCTCAGGACAATTGGAAAAGTCCTCTCAGAATGTTTACTATGATAAAATAAACAGTTTTGTATTTATTTATAAAAACAAGCAATGATCTGTAATTAACCATCTCCTGTCCATGGCCGTTCCTGAATGGCCAGATGGGAGTCTTGTTAGCAATGTAAACAGCCAGCGATGGAATCAGCCTCCTGGAGACTCGATAACTATTTCTCCCAAGATTGAAAGACAATTTCTACTGTAGTTAGACATTTTACTCCAATTTAATCTTGATGCTAACAATGACCACATGGTTTAGTTAGATATATATGGCTAGTCAATTGCCTACAGATAAATAGAAATGTATACTTTACCAAAAATAGAAAAATCTTTTGTCTAAGAGATGTCAGCTTTGTGTCAGTGTAGGGACAAGAGATGGTCAGGTCCTCTTTGGTTTAGTTCCCCTGGTCAGCCTGTCACTCTGCTTCAGATGTCTCCCTCCTGTATCTGTGTACGTCCTCCTGTATATTCTTTCCTTTTTTTTTCAGTCTTTCCGATCTTTTACCTCCCCTCTTAACTTTCTTCTAACTTTTATTACCCATAAATGTGGGAGGAGAAAGCTTATCTCAACCTAATTATGACGTCACACACTATTATTCCCTGATGTGACCTCTGACCTAAGTCTATAATTAAGAATTAATCAGATATCTTTGACCGCACATGTCAGACTTACAGTCTCTTTAAGAGATGCATAGCTTGAGAAAGTCTGAATTTACTCAATTAAGTAAATATTTAGATGCTTCATGCAATACTAATAAGAACACAATTGAAATGATTGCTAATACCATTTCTTTCAAATAATAATACTGTATATAAGGTAACTTTTATAGTAAGCTCCTTTTTCTATGATGAGAAAAGGAAAAAAAAATCATTGTAGTCTCTTTTGTTCTTTGTTAAGTTTGAGACATGGCAATTCCATCAATCTCATTCTAACACAGTCTAGTATCATGGTTAATCCTTACCTCGTCATTGTTGTCTGGTACCCCCACAATTTACAACCTGGGAATGTATGTGGTAAGGCTCTAAGAATCGCTGATGTTAGAGTCTTTGTTCAGAAACTATGAACTCAAATTCACATTATATACTGTAATATGTAGAATAATATGTATAGGCCTTATAGTTTAATTCCTCTTAGCCCCAAATAGTTCTGACAGTACCAATGCTTTCTCCCTTCTGGAGGGGGGAAATACTACAGTCAGGGAGAAGGGCAGGCAGCAGCAAACATTAATTGTACAGAACTACCGCCATAGGTAATGAGCGGGTTCTGCAGGATAAAGTGGTGGTTGGGCTATAGTCAGGTCATGTATGACTTTTCTATGTAAAATTGGCCGTGCTATATAGCTAGAGCACATATAGGAGGTTCTCTTCTCCTCCTAGGTGCAGAGCAGCCTTTTGTCTGTAAGTGCCGCTTATGAGCCCCTTTCCCCATCCTCCTCCTCTTCTGCTAATCCCGCTATAGCCTTCAGCAGAATTATTTGATCACACAAATGCTGACCCTCTGAGGGAAAGGCAGAATAGCAGTGAGAAAGGATTTTGTCCAAGGGCAGCTTGCAGAGGACTGGGGAGAAAATCCATCCTACTCTCCATCTCTAGATCTGTGGGCCACTGCCACTGCTATCCCCAGGTTGGTCGATAGATCTCTGCAATGTGGGCCTTTTTTTACCATATCTGCTGCTGAAGCAAAAAAAAATGTTTCCAAATCGTCCCCATGCTTAGAGTCCTAGTGCCAGCTTGGATGCTCCTTTTCCAGCTCATGGAATCAGCCCCTTTCCCAAAGTTGATGGCCCATGCTACAGAACAATGGCAGGTACCTAGGCACCACCAGCATGGAGATATAATGTGTCTGTTTCACTAAACCACACTGTTAGCAACAGGGAGGGACGATTTAATGCGGGGTAAAGGGGTAGCTGCCCTGGGCCAAGCCATTGTTGTGGGGCCCAAAGCAGCTGCCCCTTGATCCTGAAAAGAGAGGAAGGGATTCCAGTGATAGCTTGACGTGCTCATCCAGTGTAGGTGAGGGATCTGTGTGCTGTGCTCTTCCTGTACTCGATACCTTCCTTTCCCTGTACCTGATCCCTTCATTTTCTTGTACCTGATCCCTTCCTTCCCCTGTACTTGATCCCTTTCTTTCCCTGTACCTGATCCCTTCCTTTCCCTGTACCTGATCCCTTTCTTTCCCTGTACCTGATCCCTTTCTTTCCTTGTACCTGATCCCTTCCTTTCCCTGTCCCTGATCCCTTCCTTTCCCTGTCCCTGATACCTTCCTTTCTTGCAAGGATTTTTGCTACAGAGGCGAAGGTGCATTTTTCTATCCCCTTCCCCGGTCGCCCTCGGGCAGCTGCCTATGCAGCCTTACACTAGCGCTAGCCCTGATTGCAGGAGCTACTTAGTTCACTTCTGTAGCCAAACTAAAGTTTAAGTAGCCATGAAATGTGCCTTCAAAGTACAACCCCATTTCCAAAAAAGTTGAGACGCGGTGTAAAATCTACATAAAAACAGAATGCAATGATTTTCAAATCTCATAAACCCATCTTTTTTCCTAATAGACAATAGAAAACATATCCAATGTTTTAAAAAAAAAAAGAAAAAAAAGTTTTTTTTTTAAATTGATGGCAGCAACATGTCTCAAAAAAGTTGGGACAGGGCAACAAAAAGCTTGCAAAGTAAGTGGTACCAACAAGGAAGAGCTGGAAGATCATTTTGTAACTAATTGGCAACGGCTCAGTAACATGATTTGACATGAGCATCTTGGAGAGTCAGAGTGTCTCAGAAGTAAAGATGGGCAGAGGTTCACCAAGCTGTAAAAATCTGCGTCTACAAGTTGTCGAACAAATTTCACAATAATGTTCCTAAACATAAAATTGCAAAGATTTTAAATATATAATCATCTACAGTACATAACATCATATCATCAAAAGATTCCAAGAATCTGGAGAAATCTCTGTGAGCAAGGGACAAGGCTGAAGTGCATAATTGGATGCCTGCAATCTTCGGGCACTCAGACAGCACTGCATTTAAAACATGCATGATGCTGCAATTGACAACACTGCATGGACTCAGGAACACTTACAAAAATTACTGTCTGCAAACACAGTTCCCCGTGCCATCCAAAAAGGCAAGTTAAGCTCTATTATGCAAAAAATTAGCCAAATCTCAACATGATCCAGAAACGCCGCCATCTTCTCTGGGCCAAAGCTTATTTAAAATAGTCTGTCGCAAAGCGGAAAACTGTTCTGTGGTCAGATGAATTAAAATTTTACATTCTTTTTGGCAACCATGGGGGCTGCGTCCTCTGGACTAAAGAGCAGAAGGACCTTCCAGCTTGTTATCAGTGCTCAGTTCAAAAGCCTGAATCTCTGATGGTACGGGGATGTATTAGTGCCTATGAAATGGGCAGCTTGCCCATCTGGAAAGGCACCATCAAGGCTGAAAGATATATCCAGGTTTTAGAGCAGCATATGCTCCCATCCCGGTTACGTCTTTTTCAGGGAAAACCTTGCGTATTTCAGCAGGACAATGCTAAACCTGCATACTGCATCCATACCAACAGCATGGCTTTGTAGTAGAAGAGTCCAGGTGCTTAACTGGCCTGTCTTCAGTCCAGGTCTTTCACCAATTGAAAATATATGGCGCATCTTGAAAATAAAAATATGACAAATAAGACCCAGAACTGTTGAGCAGTTAGAAGCCTATATCAGGCAAGAACGGGACAACATTCCTCTGCCAAAACTCCAACAACTGGTCTCCTCCGATCCCAAACATTTACAGAGTGTTGTTAAAAGAAGAGAGGGTGCTACACAGTGGTAAACATGGCCTTATCCCAACCTTTTTTAGACGTGTTGCTGTCATCAAATTCAAAATTACCTTAATTATTTATACATTTGATATGTTGTTTTTTCTATTGTGAATAAAATATGGGTTTTTGAGATTGGCAAATCAGTGCACTCTGTTTTTATGTTGATTGTAAACAGCATCCCATCTTTTTTGGGATTGGGGTTGTACAATAGGAAAGATTAAGAAAAGTTATATGCCAGGTGCATTTTTTTCTCTGCCAGTTCTGCATAGTTCACACTATGCGTTAACGTGACTCATGTTGTTGCCATTTTAAATTTAACTTATATGAAATGTCAAACTGTTGTAGCATGTTTTGCCCCCCCCCCCCTTTCTAATTACTGGAACAGATCCAATACAAGGAACAATACAATTTTATAATCTGCATTGTGCTGTGTGTGAAATTGCATGGCGCCCATGTTATTATTATTATACAGGATTTATTTAGCGCCAACAGTTTGCACAGCGCTTTGCAATATAAGGAAGACATTACCATCAAGATACAATTCAAGACAAGACGGCAAAGAGGGCTTCCAATCTAAAAGGGAGGGGGAAGTGATGCATGAGGAGGTAGCTGTGTGGGGATGAATTGTTTGAGAGAGTGATAGTTCGGTGGTTGGTTTGATGCAGGATAGGCTTCCTTGAAGAGTCCTAAAAGAAGTCAGAGTGGTAGATAGTTGGACAGGTTGGGGTAGAGAGTTCCATAGGATGGGAGAGACTCTAGTGAAGTCCTGGAGGCGAGCATGGGAGGAGTTGTCGAGGGAGCTGGAAAGCAGAAGGTCTTTTGAAGAGCAGAGGGGATGGTAAGGGTGATACTTTGAGACCAGGTTTGAGATATAGCCAGGGGCAAAGTTGTGGATGGCTTTGTAAGTGGTTGTTAATATTTTGAATTTTATCTTTTGGGCTATTGGAAGCCAGTGTAAGGATTGGCAGAGGGGGGTTGCAGACACTGAGTGGTTGTTTAGGTGAATGAGTCTAGCAGCTGCATTCATGATAGACTGAAGGGGGGATAGTCTGTGTAGAGGTAGGCCAATGAGGAGAGAGTTGCAATAGTCAAGACGAGATATAACAAGTGAGTGGATGAAAAATTTTGCGGTTTCATTGGTGAGGAAGGGACGTATTTTGGAGATGTTACAAAGTTGAAGGCACCAGGATTTGGATAGTGATTGGATTTGGGGAAGAAAGGTGAGGTCCAAGTCAAGGATGACGCCTAGGACCTTGGCATGGGGGGAGGTTTGGATAGTTGTGTTAACAATCTTAAGGTAAAAGTTGGGGGAAAGTGCACGGGCGGGAGGAAATATCATGAGCTTTAAAAAGTGTTGTGACATCCAGACTGATATGACAGTTAGTAGATTAGTGACACGCAAGGACACTGACGGGGTTGTGGAGTAGAAATATATATTTGAGTGTCATAGAGATGGTATTGGAAGCCATGTGAGGTTATTAACTGACCAAGGGAGGAGGTGTAGATAGAGAAGAGAAGGGGTCCAAGGACAGAGCCTTGGGGGGGCCTCTACATAAAGAGGAAGAGGAGGGGAGGAGTTGGATTTGTAGGTAACACTAAAGGAGCGCTTAGATAGGTAGGAGGAAAACCATGAGAGAGCAGAGTCTTGTAGGCCAAGCGAGTGGAGTTTTTTGAGGAGGAGCAGGTGGTCAACAGTGTCAAAAGCAGCAGAAAGGTCTAATAGCAAGAGTAAGGAATAGTGACCATTGTTTTTAGCTGTTAGTAAGTCATTAGTGAGTTTTAGGAGGGCGGTTTTAGTGGAGTGTAGGGGGCGAAAGCCGGACTGTAAGGAGTCGAGAAGGTTGCTACCGAAGTAGCGGCTCAGGCGGCTGTAGATAAGGCGTTCTATGAGTTTGGAGGTAAATTGGAGTAATGAGATTGGTCTCAGATTGTTGAGGGCGGTAGGATCCATTGAGGGTTTTGGGGT